>NW_006204122.1:8368-36567 GCF_000334495.1 Tupaia belangeri chinensis
GTGAGAGGTAGGGGTTCAGATTCATCTTTCTACAAGTGGAAATCCAGTTTTCCCAGCACCATTTGCTGAAGAGGTTTTCCTTTTCCCACTGGATTGACTGGTACCCCTTGTCAAAAATCAGTTGACTGTATGTTTGGGAATTTATTTCTAGGGAGTCTATTCTGTTCCATTGGTCCACGTGTATGTTTCTGTGTTAGTAGCATGTTGTCTTGATTACCACAGCTTTGTAGTATGTTTTTGGGTTTGGGTCAGGGAATGACATGCCGCCCACTCCACTCTTCTTGTGCACAATTACTTTGGCAATACAGGGTCTTTTATGATTCCAGACAAATTTTATCATTATATTTTCTAGATCTGTGAAGAATGTGTCTGATACTTTGATTGGCATTGCATTAAATATGTAGATTAATTCGGGTAGAATTTCCATTTTGATTATATTAATACTTCCAATCCAGGAACATGGGATGTCCTTCCACTTTTTTGTGTCATTTTGAATTTTTTTTTTTTAGCTTCTCATAGTTTTCCTTGTGGAGGTTTTAAACTTCTTTGGTTAGATTTATTCCTGTGTATCTTATACTTTTTGTGGCTATGGTAAATGGAATAAATTTTTTTAGTTCTATCTCAGTCTGCCTGTTGTTAGTATATAGAAATGCTATAGATTTCTGTATGTTGATTTTGTATCCTGCAACTTTACTGTATTCATGTATTATTTCCAGAAAATTTTTCATGGAAACCATTGGGTCTTTTATGTATACAATCATGTCATCTGCAAATAGAGTTTCACCTCTTCTTTTCCTATTTGAATGCCTTTTATTTTTTCCTCTTTTCTGATCACATTGATGAGGACTTCCAGCACTATATTGTAAAGGAATGGAGAAAGTGGGCATCCTTGTCTCATACCCATTTTTAATGGAAAAGTTTTCATCTTTTCTTCATTCAGAATGATGTTCACTATGGCTTTTTCATAGATAGATTTTATTGTGTTGAGAAATGACCCTTCTATGCTGATTTTGCTGAGAGTCTTGATCATGAAGGGATGTTATATCTTATCAAATGCTTTTCCTGCATCAATGGATATGACCATATGGTTATTATCTTTCTTTCTATTAATACGGTGTATTATATATATGGTTTGGCATATGTTGAACCAACCTTGCATTCCTGTAATAAAGCTTACCTGATCATAATGTATAATCTTTTTTGTAAATTGTTGGATACAATTTCCTAGTATCTTGTTGAGAATATTGGCATTTATATTCATCAGAGATACTGATCTGTAGTTTTCCTGCCTTGTACTGTCCTTATGTGTTTTAAGGATAAGGGTGATAGGTGATAGAGGCTTCATAGAATGAATTAGGGAGAGATTCACCCTTTTGTATCTTTAGAAATATGTTGAGCATAATGGGGATTAACTCTTCTTTGAAAGTTTTGTAGAAATCAGAGGTGAAGCCATCAGGGTCAAGGCTTGTCTTTCCTGGGAGGTTATTTATTACTGATTCAATCTCCTGGCTTGTTTTGGGTGTGGTGGTACCCACCCTATGGCAAAAGCCTCTGGAGACTGAAGGATTACGGCATCGAGTCCATTTCTCTCTCTCTCTCTCTGTGGTGGTACCCACCCTATGGCAAAAGCCTCTGGAGACTGAAGGATTACGGCATCGAGTCCATTTCTCTCTCTCTCTCTCTCCAGGATACAAAATTAACTTACAAAAATCTATAGCATTTCTATATACAATAAACAAGCAGAACTAGACAGAACTGAAGAAAATCATCCCATTTACCATACCCTCAAGAAGTATAAGATACTTAGAAATAAAACTAATGAAGGAAGTCAAAGACCTCTACAAGGAAAACTATGAAAACCTTAAAAAGGAAATTAAAAAGGACACTAAAAAGTTGAAGACCATCCCATGTTCCTGTATTGGGAGAACTTATAAAATCAAAATGTCAATCCTACCCAAATTAATCTATATTTTTAATGTAATCCCTATAAAACTACAAGAGACATTCTTCACAGATCTAGAAAAGACAATAATAAAATTTGTCTGGAACAATCAGGATGGCTTTGGCCATCTTGTGCAAGAAAACTGGAGTAGGTGGCATCTCACGTCCTGATTGCAAAATATATTCCAAAGCTGTGATAATCAAAACATCCAACTGATCTTTTACAAAGCATACCAGTCAATCCAGTGAGAAAAGAGAAACCTCTTTAGCAAATGGTGCTGGAAAAACTGGATATCCACATGCAGAAAGATGAATCTGAACCCCTGTCATCATTAACAAAAAAAAACTCAAAGTGGATCAAAGATCTAAACTTAAGACTGCAAACTATAAAACTACTGGTGGAAAACAGTGGAGAAACTCTGGGAGACATTGGAGTAGGCAAAGAATTCTTAAGCAAGACTCCCAAAGCACAGACAATAATCCCTCAAATAGACAGGTGGGATTACATTAGATTTAAAAGGTTTTGCACAGCAAAGGACACCGTAATTAGTGTGAATTGACAACCCTCAGAATGGGAGATAATTCTTTTTAAATATGCCTCAGATAAGGGTCTGATAACCAGAATACACAGGGAACTCAAGCGGCTTACCTGGAAGGAACGATTAACCCAGTTAAAAGATGGGAAAATGAGATGAATAAACAACTCTCTAATGATGACATATGAACAACCAAAAAGCATATGAAAAAATGCTCAACATCCTTCATTGTAAGGGAAATGCATACAAAAACCACAGTGAGATACCACTTCACCCCAGTCAGAATGGCGAAGATCAAAGCACAGTCAATAATCCCCAAAATAGACAAGTGGGATTACATCAGACTAAGAAGTTTTTTCATGGCAAAACACAGCATTTAGTGTGAATCAACAGCCCTCAGAATGGAAAAACATTTTTGTAAACTATGCATCAGATAAGTTGCTGATAACCAGAATACACAAGGAACTCAAGCAGCTGTCCCCAAAAAAGATGATGAACGCTATTAAAAGATGGAAGAATGAGTTGGAAAAAAAAAAACACTCTAGGGATGAAATACAAATAACCAAAAGACATGAAAAAATGCTCAATCTCCCTCATTGTAAGGGAAATTCAGATCAAAACAACAGTGAGATACCACCTAATCCCAGTCAGAATGAGTAAGATAAAGAAAAAAAAAATGATAAGTGCTGGCAGGGAGTGTGGTGAAAGGGGAAATTTCTTACACTGCTGGTTGAAATGTAAATCGGTTCAGCCACTGTAGAGAACAATTTGGAGATTCCTCAAAAATCTACAAGTAGAACTACCATATATGATCTGGCAATCCCACTCTTTGGTATCTACCCAAAGGACAGAAGAATTTGTAGTTCTAAAAGTGCTTGCACATTGGGAACCAGCAGTTAGCGTAATGACTATGTCGCTGGACTCCCACGTAGTCGACCGTGGTTCACGTCCCGAACCCAGTGGCTTAAAACTCACGCCGGGCACGTGTGCGTGCGTGCCCAAGACCCCAAGAGGAGAATGGAGGAGAAGGGATTGCGGTGTGACCATCCCCTCTAGGAGGTGATTTCTCACTTTCTGTCTCTATGTCTTTCTCTGTCTGTCTGGCGAGCGCATGCGCCCTATAGCGAAAACCTCTCCAAAAAAAAAAAATGCTTTCTCTTTAGTGCTTACTACATGTTATCTTCACATTTTCCACCTTGACTTTCTCACTATGAAATCATATCTACTAGGTTGTCATAAAAGCCAAATGCCCACAAACAGATGAATAGATTGAAAAAGTGTGGCACAAATACTGTATGGAATACTACTCAGCCATAAAAAACAACAAGATCCTGGTTTTCGACAGAAAGTGGATGAATATGGAAGATTTACTGCTGAGTTAAGCAAGCCAGGCTATGAAGGAGAGACATTGTATGTCTCCACTTAATATATACCAAGTATCCTCACTATATAGCCAAAACTGAATGACTACAAAATATAGAAACATAGCAAATGGTTATAAATTCCAGATACAGTGTATGAAGAGGGTGGGCGAAGGAGTAGAGTCTCAGGAAGGACATTAAGGAGAAAAATTGAGAGGCATAGCATTAATGGGACAAAGAAATGGGGTATTATCTGTTGAAGATAACTTTATAGTATTGTCAACTGGACTGGGGAGAAATGTACACATGATGGAATATTCATTTTGCAAGCTAAATACTGTGATTGAATGTACAAAAGTACTTGAATTTTAAAAAAATAATAGTGATAAGTGCTGTAGGAGGATGTGAAAGGAGAACATTCCTATACTGTTGGTGGAAATGTAAATTGGTCCAGACACTGTGGAGGACAATATGGAGGTTCCTCAAAGATCTTCAAATAGAACTACCATATGATCCACTCCTGGGTATCTACCCAAAGGACAGGAGAACGCTCAATCAGAAAAGCGCTTGAACATCTATATTCATTGCAGCATTATCCATGATTTCTAAGACATGGAACCAACCCAAATGTCCACAAACAGATGAATGGATTGAAAAAGTGAGGCACATATAGTCCATGGAATACTACTCATCCATAAAAAACAACAAGGCCCTGGGATTTGATTGAAAGTGGATGAATATGGAAGACTCGTTGCTGAGTGAAGCAAGTCAGGCTATGAAAGAGAGACATTGTCTCCACTTAACATATACAGGCTGTTCGCACTTTATGGTAGAGACCGAAAGACTGGAGGACATAAAAGCATTAAAAATTTTAATGGACACTAGAGACAAAGTGGAAAGACAGTGTGGGAGGGGAAGAGCATAGGAAAGGAAATTTTGGGAAAAAATAGAGAGGTAATACACTCGTGGGGCACAGATATGGTTTATTATCTGTTGACGAGGATGTGTATAGTATTCTCAACTGGGACGAACTGAGGTGTACATCATGCTTGGTAAAGTCTCTTTACAATATGAATGATTTATAGCAATTGAATGTATGAATAATAATACTAATAATAAAATAAATAAATTTTAAAAAGAGATTAAAAGCAAAAAAGAATAAAGGAAAGAATTGTTCTATGAATCATTCACATATTTGACACAAAATGTTGCTTTGGGAGTTTGAGATATGTCCTGAATAGGTCTTTGAGCAATCAGTGGAGTAATAGCAAATTCTAGAGTTTAAAATAAGACACGCTTCACTCTAGTGTAAATCAGGAGATTTTTAGGTTTCTCTTGAACCTTTCATCTTACAGTTGCACACAGAATTTTTTTCCCTTAAAGCCCAAATACCATTTTAGAACAGCTTAGTTCAATTTATGATAGCAAAAGCTGGATGACCTCTTAAACTTGCAAAGAGTGATAGGGAGAACAAGCTGGAAGGAGAAATGTATGAATAAAAAAATAATTCAGAGCCTTATTTGTTCACTGGAGTTAGGGAGGTCACTTAAAAGGCTATTACAAGAATGAAACAGTAAGAAATTCTACAACCAATGTTACGCTGAGAATCTATTTTGTTTACACACATTTACTTGTTACCATAAGCAAGGGCCTTACTACATTTTATATGAGTTACAAAGGTGGACAAAATAGTCCTTGCTCCCCAGGAGCTTATAGTTCACTGTGGCATAGATAAGAACTGAATCACAGGGGCCAGCAGATGGTGTGGTTGTTAATGTGCTGGATTTGAACATGATTGACAGCAGTTTGAGTCCTGGACCTTGTAGCTTGCTTTCTCACTAACACTTACCACCCCCCACCTTGAGTCTGTCTCTCTCTGGTCAAATTTTAAAATAATAATAAACAAATTAAATTAAATAATTCTTTAAAAATAATTTAAAAGAAAACAGTAAATCCCAATGAGTAACAAATAGGAATGGTAACTGGTGCCTTATTAGAGGTAAAATCCTCACTCTCCAATCCACATTTGTTTTTATATTGGACCATCTGATTTCTTTCTTTTAGTCAAAATCCATATTTTAATAAATATCTCAAATATTATACCTTGTTTATTTAAACCACTTTCAAAATGTGGGCATTTGGGATTTGGAAATAGAAAACAACTTTATTATTAAGTCTAGCTGTGGCATTTAACTTTGTTTTATGTTTTTGTCATAGGGCATGTGTGCTCACCAGAAAGAGAGAG
Organism: Tupaia belangeri chinensis; assembly: GCF_000334495.1. NCBI lineage: Eukaryota > Metazoa > Chordata > Mammalia > Scandentia > Tupaiidae > Tupaia > Tupaia belangeri. Next base: position 14,452 of record NW_006204122.1, read on the forward strand.
ACAGAGACAGACAGAGAGAAGGAAAATGAGGCATCACCCCCCACACACACACTTGGGGGAAGGATGGCCACACTGCAATCCATGCTCCTCCATTCTCCTCTCAGGACCCTGGTGTGACTCTCAAGCTGCTAGGTCTGGAACCAAACTGTGGCTGGACATTTGGGAGTCCAACGCCTCAACCACAATGCCACCCGCTGGCTCCTTAACTTTTTATAGTAAATAACTCAATAGATGTTCAAATACATTCTCATACTCTTATAGCATTCCTGTGAGGCACAAGGAGACAGACATTGTTTAGAGTATGTAGTGTAGTCATCTGTCCATGGTACCTTAACAATAATCAATATCAGAGCCAAGACTGGCAGGAATGTTTTCTAACTCCTATTCTAATTTTTTTATCTTGCTAAAGGGTGTGTACATTCACCAAAGAGAGATAGAGAGAGAGAAAGTGAGAAAACATTCCAGAAGAGATGGCCATGCCACAAATCCATCTCCTCCATTCTCCTTTTAGGATTTTGGGCAAGCATATACATGTACCCAGTGTGTTTTCAAGTTTTGGAGCCTAGGACTTGGACCATGCAATCAATCATGTGAAATCCAGATGCCTTAACCACTACACAACTAACTCTTACTTTTAACTCTACTATCTTAAACTCCACTCCTTTCCAAGATGACAATTTTTAAATAAATTATGTAAAACTGTCAACTATTATTTGTTCATGGTATTTTTGCTCACTCCAAATCTTCGTCCCTGGAAACATTTAAAAGAAATTACTAGAGATGAGTTCTTAAGTCTTGGCAGACTTGGCAGAGTCTGTAGACTGAAGTCCTACCACTATCAGAAACTTTTCAAGCCTGGGATGTGTGATAGTCCCTGGGAATTCACCACAGAGCAGGATCAAAACTGACCTTGGCATCTGCTTCCCCTTAGAAATTACAGCCCGTTTTGATTACCACTACCCAGATGCCTTCGTTACTTATGTTCTTATAAGATTAGTCATTCAAATAACAAATTGAGCTCCTATTATATGCTGGGCGGGACTTAAGTTAGACTTACATCCTTTCTTATACTAACTGGGCCAGAATACCTGTAAGCAAAGAGAAATTGGGAATCTAGAACTGAATTACTAAATGCTGACCCTTTCTTTAGGTTGTAAGTTCTTGAACATGATGTGTGGATGGTTACAATTTGTGTGAATATGTGTCTACACTGCACAAGTTATTTGGAATATAATGACTATAATTATGTGTGACTTTAGGTAAGCCACATATTTTTTTTCCCATAGGGTGCATAGGTTCACTGGAAGAGAGACAGAGAGAGGGAAAGTGATACATCACCCCCTTGGGGGAGAAGGTATGGTCATGCTACATCCTTTTTCCTCCATTCTCCTCCCAGGATTTTGAACATGCACACACATGTTCCCAACCTGAGTTTCAAGTTGCCAGGTCTAGGACTCAAACTGTGGTCGACTATATGGGAATCCAGCATCCTAACCACCATGCCACTTGCTGACCCCATAAACCAGTTCTTTTTTTTTTTTTTGAGTCTTAATTTTCTTATCTATGTATTAACGTGTGGGACTTGTTCTTTAAAAACAGATAGAATGAGAGTGCATCCTTAGGCCCTGGGAGTAACTTTGGAACTTTCGTCACCATGTTGACCAGCACTATGGCTGACTGGGCCTGCCCCGCCCACTGGTAGACTCAGGTCTGTTCTTAGATGGCCTCCTCTCATGAGTGCACCCCTAGGCTCTGTGTGTAACTTTGGAACTTTTGGCATATCAGCCCGTGTGCTGCATACAACGCAGAGTACAACTTGATGCTCTTCATGAAGTTATATCTCCTTAGCTTTACTACCACCTTATCAAGAGATAAAACTTTAGTAGAGGAGCCAAGCACTTGAAGTTACCCATAACTTTAATCTGGGAGACACAGCCCTTCAATAGGAATACACCTAGAAACTAAGGGTGAAATTTCCTCTTCCAATACTGCAGAATATACTCTACTAAATAGGAAAAAGTGAATACTATCAGATGATCAAAACCCAGGACAGGTCTCAAAGAAATATGAGAAAACGAGGGGATAACTCTCCCCCAGGTGAGTACAGTGGCCCCTCACCAACAATGGACAGCACAAAGGAATACACAGAAATGTCAGAAAAAGAAATCCAGACATTCATAGTGACAAAACTCAGTGAAATGCAAGAGAAAGCAGATAATCAGTTCCAGTTCCAAAAAACGAGAAAATCATTTCAGGACATGAAAGAAGAATTTCATAAAAACAAAAACAAAAGCAAAAACAAAAAAAACAGACACCTTAAAATAGAACCAAACAGAACTTCTGGAAATGAAGAATACAATACAAGAAATTAAAATATCTCTAAAAGGATTAACAGCAGATGGAATCATGCAGAAGAAAGAATTTCTGACCTGGAAGACAAAGTCTCCAACATAGACCAAGTCACCAAAAAGAATGAAAAAAAAAAAAAGAAAAGAAAAAAACAGCTCCCAAAAATAAAAATAAAAATGAGAACAACATACAGGAAATTCTAGACACCATGAAAAGGCCAAATATCTGTATAATGGGTATACCAGAAAGTGAAGAGTCTGCTAAAGGCATGGAAAATTTCTTTCATGAAATACTATTTGAAAATTTTCCAAATATACAGAAACATGGTGAAATTCAGACCTAAGAAATAGAAAGGATCCCAAATAGAATTAACACAAAAAGATCCTCCTCCCAGTACATCCCTGCCAGTCTGGTAAAAATCAAAAACAATATTCTAAAAATGGCAAGGGATAAACATAAAGTTACTTATAAAGATTATCCCATTATGCTAACATCAGATCTCTCAACTGAAACAATGCAGGCAAGGAAAGAATGAGAAAACATATTCAAAACATTAAAAGAAAAACAATTTCAACCAAGAATACTATATCCAGCAAGATTATCCTTCAAATGGGAAGAACAAATAAAAGATAAACAAAAACTGAAAGAATTCATGAATACTAGACCAGCTCTACAGGAAAGTGAGTATTGTATCAGGATAACTAAAGAAAGACAAATCGAAATAAGAGAACAAAAAATGAGAAGTTGGCTAGAAAAATGAAAAGGATAAGTCCACAAATATCAATAATAATGTTGACTATTAATGGATTAAAATCTCCCATTAAAAGACACAGACTGGCTGAATGGATACAAAAACAGAGCCATCTATATGCTGTTTAAAAAAACTCACCTCGGGACCAGCAGTTAGCATAATGGCTATGTCGCTGGACTCCCGTGTAATTGACCGTGGTTCGCGTCCCGGACCCGGTGGCTTAAAACTCACGCCGGGTGCGTGTGCGTGCATAGACTTTAAGATGAAACATGTAAGAAGAGAAAAAGAAGAACATTATATAGTACTAAAAAGACTTGTTCACCAAGAACATATAACACTTGTAAATATCTATGCACCAAATATTGGAGCACCTAAATATATCAAAGAGAACCTGTTAGAGCTCAAGGGAGAGATAGACTACAACACAATAATTGTAGGGGATCTCAACACCCCACTGACTCCTCTGGACAGATCATATAGACAAAGAACAAAGAGATACAATATCTAAATGATGCCATACAGGAAATGGACTTGACAGACATCTACAGAGTATTTCACCAACTACCACAAAATATACATTTTTCTCACCTCCACATTGAACATTTTTGAAGATCGACCACATGATAGAGCACAAAACAAACCTTTACAAAATCAAATATATAAAAACTATATCCAGCAACTTTTCTGACCATAATGGAATCAAACTTGAAATCAACTATAGAAAGAGTCCTTGAAAATACACAAACACATGGAAACTAAAGAATCTACTCCTGAATGACTTTACAACTACATAATAAATTACAATGGAAATAAAAAAGTTCATAAAAACCAATGATAACAACAAGTTTTTATAATCTATGGACACAGCAAAAGCAATCATAAGGGGGAAGTCCATAGCAATTAATGCCCACAAGAAGAAAGCAGAAAGGTGGCATATAAACAACCTAAAAACACAACTCACAGAACTGGAAAGACAACAACAACAGCAACCCAAAACTTCCAGGAGAAAATAAAATAACAAAGATTTGAGAAGAAATAAATGAAATAGAGAATAAAAGAAATAAATTAACCCAAAAGCTTGTTCTTTGAGAAGAAAAGCAACATTGACACATCGTTAGCTAGATTGATCAAGAACAGAGAAAGGAGCCAGACAGTTTAAATCAGCAAGGAAACAGGTGTTTTTACAGTGAACATAACAGAAATACAAAATGTCATCAGAGAATAGTATGAGAGGTATTATACACCAAGAAACAAGAAATGATGAGATGAGATGAGATGAGATGAACAAATTTGTGGACAGTTATAACTTACCAAGATCGAACCAGGAAGAAGTAGAAAGTCTGAATAGACCCATAAGAAGCAATGAGATTGAATCAGTAATAAATAGTCTTCCAACAAAGAAGAGGTCAGGCCTGATGGCTTTACTTCCAAATTCTACATAACTTCTTAAAAGAAGAACTAACCCTAATCCTCCTGAAACTATTTCTAAAGATTCAAAAGAAAGGAACCCTCCCAAATTCATTCCAAGAAGCATCCATCATCTTAATTCCAAAACCAGACAAGGATATGCCAAAAAAAGAAAATTCCAAGCTAATATCCCTGATGAATATGGATGCAAAAATTCATAAAAAGATACTATCGAATCATAGTCAACAGCATATTTAAAATATTATACACCATAATCAAGTAGGCTTTATTCCAAGGATGCAAGGATGGCTCAAGATACCCAAAATAATAGGGACCAGCAGTTAGCATAATGGCTATGTTGCTGGACTCCCATGTAGTCAAACGCGGTTCAAGTCCTGGACCCGGTGGCTTAAACTCATGCTGGGTACGTGTGCGTGCGTGCCCAAGATCCCGAGAGGAGAATGGAGGAGAGGGGATTGCGGTGTGGCCATCCCCCCTGGGGGGTGATTTCTCGCTTTCTGTCTCTCTGTCTCTCTCTATCTTTCTGGTGAGCACATGTGCCCTATAGCAAAACCCTCTCAAAAAGTATCAAAACATACCCAAAATAATAAATGTAATAAATCACATTAACAAAAGGAAAGATAAAACCTATATGATCATATCAATTGATGCGGAAAAGGCATTTGATAAAATACAGCATCCCTTCCTGATTAAAATTCGCACAGAAGGGACATTCCTCAACCCAAGAAAAGACATCTATGACAAAACCATAGGTAACATCATACTGAATAAGGAAAAGCTGAGAGCTTTTCCACTAAAAACTAGTACAAGACAAGGCTGCTCACTTTCTCCACTCCTTTTTAACATAGTACTGGAAGTTCTAGCCAATGCCATCAGACAAGTGAGTCAAATAAAAGGCATCCAAACAGGAAAAGAAGTGAAATTATCGCTATTTGCAGATGCTATGATGCTATACATAGAAAATCCAAAAGAATCTACACACAAAAAAATCTCCTGGAAGTGACACATGAATATAGTAAAGTGGCAGGATACAAAATCAACATAGAAAAATCTATAGCATATTTATACAGCAATAATGGATAAACTGAGACAGAATTGAAGAAAGCAATCCCATCTACAATAGCCACAAAAGGGATCAGCAGGTGGCATGGTGGTTAAGGGCACTGGACTCCCACATGGTCGACCGAGGTTGAAGTCCTGGACCTGGTGGGTTGCTTTCTCTCTCTCTCTCTCTCTCTCTCTGTCTCTGTCTCTCTTCCACACACTCTCTCTCTCTCACACACACACATGCACACGCACACACACACGCTGTCCCTCTGATCAAATTAAAATACATAAATAAAGTTTAAATAATTCTTAAAGGAGAAGAACATAGATTTTTTTAAAAGCCACAAAACCAATCAGATATCTAGAAATAAACTTTACTAAAGACATCAAAGAACTCTACAAGCAAAACTATGACGCACTTGAAACAAATTCAAAATAATACCCAAAAACAGTGGAGAAACCTCCCATGTTCCTGAATTAGAAGAATTAATAAAATCAAGATATCAATTTGATAAAAATGAATCTACAAATTCAATGCAATTCCAATCAAACTTTCAGAGCTATTCCTCACAAAAATAGAATAATCATAAAATTTGTCTGGAAGCACAAAAGACCCCATATCGCTAAAGCAATACTGTGCAAGGAGAACATAGTGAGAGACATCACACTTACTGACCTAAAAATATATTGCAAAGCTGTGATAATTAAAACAGCATGATATTGGCAGAAAATAGACAGACCAATGGAACAGAATTGAGAATCCCCAAATAAACCCAAACATATAGCCAACTTATCCTTGACAAAGGACACAAAACAACCCAGTGGGAAAAAGAAAATCTCTTCAGCAAATGGTGCTGAAAGAACTGGATGTCCACCTGCAGAAGAATGAAATTAGACCCTTATCTCTCACCACTAACAAAAATCAACTCTAAATGGATTGAGGATCGAAACATAAAACCTCAAAGAATAAAAATACTGGTGGAAAAACTCTTGGAGAACTTGTGCTAGGCAAAGACTTCTTAAAGAAGACCCTCAAAGTATAGGCAATAGTTCCAAAAATAGACAAATGGGGCTATATTAGGCTGAGAAGCTTCTGCACAGCAAAAGAAACAATAAGTAGAGGGAGAAGACAAGCCTCAGAGTGGGAAAAAAATATATTTGCAAATTATACTTCAGATAAGGAATTGATAACCAGAGTATACAGGGAACTCAAGCAGCTTACACTTACAAAAAAATATAATCAATTCAATTAAAAAATGAGAAAATGAGTTGAACAGACAATTCTCCAAAGACATACAAATGACCAAAAAGTATGTGAAAACATGCACAACATCTCGTATTATAAGGGAAATGCAAATCAAAATGACAAGGAGATACTACTTAACCCTAGTAAGAATTCCTACAATTAAAAAAATAATAAGTTCTGGTAAGATTGTGGTGAAAAGGGAACTCTCCTACACTGTTGGTGGGAATGCAAATTAGTGAAACCACTGTGGAAAATGATATGGAGTTTCCTCAGAAACCTGCAAATTGTATTGATTATATGGAAAATATTGGTTCACTGATTTATTCAGGTCTTTCAAATGTTGATGCATTTCTTTGAAAAAATACAATATGTCACATTTGTTAATATCACTCCTGATCTCTTCAGAAAAGTCACTAAGTATTGGGAAGCCCTCAGGCTCACAGTGGAGGATACAAGTTTTTCCAAATTCTATTTTTTCCTGAAAGCACAATATTATTCATAATTTTTCTTGAAGAGCCATTCTCACTTAATTAATTTTTTTTCCTTTTTTTTTTTTTTTTTTTTTTAGGGGGGGTTCATGCACTTGCCAGACAGAGAGAGACAGAAAGCGAGAAATCACCCCTCAGGGGGGATGGCCATGCCGCAATCCCTTCTCCTCCATTCTCCTCTCAGGATCTTGGGCACGCACACACACACACACACACACACACACACACACACGGTGTGAGTTTTAAGGCACCAGGTCCGGGATGTGAACCGCGGTCAACTACACGGGAGTCCAGCAACATAGCCATTGCACTAAATGCTGGTCCCCTCACTTAATTAGTTTTTAAGAAACATCTGCCAAATTCTCAAATCTGAGTAGCAACAGTTCTCTCAGTTCTTCCTTCAAGTGAAAATGGTGCCATGAAAGAAGGGATCAGTTTAGCTCTCCACTTTTACAGTTGCACAAGCATTTTTCCTTGAGACAACCACCATACTTCAGTGTGTAGAAGTCCATTATACTGGGTTGTTGGAAAAGTCATGAGCATATTTTTCTATGCAAAAATGTGTCATGACTTTTACAACAACCCAATTTATATTTCCGATTCCATACACAAAATACTTTTTAAAAGAACAGTCACAGGTTGAGATTTAATAAAATAACTTTTACTGCCTTATCAAGAACATTCTTAAATGAAGCTGTTATTTTTTTAAAATTTGCTGTAAATACATGATGGTGAATAATACAATGACTAGTAGATAATTTCATGCCATTGTCTTGATTAAGGGACCAGAAGTTTTACCTACCACTGATTTTTTGCCATCAGTGCAAAGTCAGCACAATTGTTCCAGGATAAACATGAGATTCAAAAAAGTTATTCAACACTGCATATTTTGGTGACACTTGTATTTTTTTCCAAGCACTCACAGCAGCTTCAGTCATATTTATAGATTTTTCTATTTGCAAGTCAAAAGTATAATTCTACAGTATAATGGCAATAAATCATTCTTTATGTTTGGAGCTAAATGTTTAATTAGATGAGTTATTATATCATTGGAAAATGGCAATGCCATGATTTCTTTTACTGACTTTTCATTAAGTGGGTATTCATTTAGTAATGTCAACTGCGCAAGGTTTAGTCTTTTAGTTATTGTTTGTGCTTCTCCAGTCAATTTTTGATAATTCACCCATAAGTTGCTTTGGTGGCTTTATTTCTAGTTTGTAAAACTGTAACAAACAATTTTTGGCTTTAAACAGATTTTTCCATCTATGGTTAAATTATTTGACTCCTTTTTCTATAAATGATGATTGATTAACTCACAATTATGTCATAGTTTCACTGATATCATAATACTATCTGAAAATGTTCTACTGCATAAGTGGTAAGGTAAATTATTAAAACATATAAAGCTGAGATAAAGGTAGTTATATATTTTAATTGATAGTTTTTTCCAGTTTATTTGATGTGTATTCCTGCCTACCATAAGCCAAAGAACTCTATTCTGATATGTCAATTTCAAGATGAGGACAGTTTACAGCTCTGAGTTGGAAATGTGATTCTTCTAGTCTCCTTTCATAAACTAATGATCTATTTCTAAATATAAGAAAAATTATTGTAAATAAACATTGCTAGTATATAATATTATTAAATTTTAAAATAAGTTTTAGATAAAATATAAACATTTAAGTTTGTTTTTAATAATATCTTATTTCTTTTTAAAAAATATTTATTTAATTCCATTTGTTATTATAATAATTATTATTATTTTAATTTGACCAGAGAGAGACAGAGAGAGTGAGAGAGAAAGGGAAAGCGAGAAAGCAAGCTACCATGTCCAGGACTCAGGACTCAAACCATGATCGACCATGTGGGAATCCAGCGCCCTTAACCACCACTCCACCTGCTGACCCCAACATTTAAGTTTTTTAAAAATTAAAATAATAATACTGTAAATGAAAGTGTACTTCTTGTATCTTCACACAGGTATGAAGATAAGTCTAGAACTTTAAAATAGTGATGCAGTGGATAATATGGAGATTAATGAGTGACTTTACACCCTCTACTGGCCAGACAACTGCACAGTATGTGTGGCTGATCAAGGACAGAAAGATAACAGCTTAAATGTTCTTGTTGCCACTAATAGCAACTCTGTCCTCTGGATCAATGAGACCCCCTAAGGACTTCATACACCTCACACAATGCCTGAAGATACCGCTCCAGGAGCTACACTTGCTGCTGGGTGCAACATCACCTCCCTCAACTGATGAGACCTCCATACGCTGCACACACTGCAACCAGAGGATAAGGTTGCCAGCATCCCCCTCATCTGGCAATTACTACAGTCACTGCTCCAAGATATGTCATTTCCTTGAGAGTTGTGGCCCCTGCATACTGCAAGGCCCCCATTTAGGATCAAAGGACTATGGTTCACCCTGGCAACTCCTGCCCCTCCCCCAAAAAATAAAACAAGCCACAGCATATACAAACACTCACAATCTTGGCTACAGATACACAGCATAGATTTCAGTCAAAGAAAATTACAGAGACTACCACTAAACCCAACCAGAACCAAAGTCAAATTATAATAGGTAACAAATACTACAGGACACATCTACAGGAAGACACCCTTCCCTATAAAATCAACTCTCCAAATACCCAGGACATAAAAATGGAAAAACATAGAAACATGAATACAATGAACACAATATTTCTCCAATAACGGACTACAAGGAGAAAGAAATATCTGAAACAATTCAAATTAATGATCTTTAGGAAGCTCAATGAGATATAGGAGAGTTCAGATAAATAATTCCGTAAAATCGGGAAGACAATTCACCATATAAAAGAGAAATTGAACAAGGAAATAGTTGATATCATTAAAAAGCCAGATAGCGGCACCAGCAGTTAGCGTAATGGCTATGTCGCTGGACTCCCACGTAGTCATACACAGTTCGTGTCCCGGACTTGGTGGCTTAAAACTCACACTGGGTGTGTGTGCGTGCGTGCTCAAGATCCCGAGAGGAGAATGGAGAAGGGATTGTGGTGTGGCCATCCTCCCTGGGGGGTGATTTCTTGCTTTCTGTCTCTCTGTCTCTCTCTCTCTGTCTGGCGAGCGCACGCGCCCTATAGCAAAAACCTCTCAAAACAAAACAAAACAAAACAAAACATAAAAGCCAGATAGCAATCCCAGACATGAGGAACACAATAAATGAAATAAAAATATATAATTGAGAGCTTCAACAGCAGGCTAGATCAAGCAGAAGAAACAACTTCTGAACTTGAAAACAGTTTTAAAAATGAGTCAGTTCCCCCGACCCACACCAAGAAAGAATAAATAATTAAAAATAATTAAGAATTCCTTCGTGTCCCTACCATTAGGCCTGAACTCAATAGCACATCTAGATTAGAAGATGTCAGGCTCAGAGGACCCTTCCCAAAGACAGGTGTCTGTTTCTTATTGATTCAGGAGTTTCATTTTCCTTCAAATGCCACAGCTAATGACACTGTCGGCTGAGCCCACCACAGCCAATCACCAGAATTCATAAAGGAGATGAACTATATTCATGGAAAGGCAACTAGAAGATTTGAATTTCTTGTCCAATAAGAACCCAAACCCAAACGCTAGCCTTCAGAAAGAAATGGCCTCAAAAATGGATTTACATCCAACAGAACTGCAGATTTGGTTCAAGAACCACCAAGCAAAACTAAAAAAGGAAAAGCTGAAGAACATCCAACAAAACCCATCACCCAGCAACAGCAGCTCCCCTGGGGTGGCGTCAAAACCAATACTTCCCAGAGGGTCACAGACATGGCACCCAGATCCCCTGACAATGCCTGTCCAACTGCTCCTGCCCCGTTTATACAAATCTCAGGACAGCCTCATTCCCACTTAGTTTATGCCCCAGTGTCAAGGCCTCCACAGGCCACTCTGTTGGCCACAAAATAGTCCATTTTGGCTGTTCTCAGGGTCTGAACATATACTGTCTCTTTCCCATCCAGAACCTCAAGTGTGCTCGCAGAGCCTCAGTCTTCATTCTTAGTCCTTCCTTGGGTTCTTCAGGCGCACCAGGTAGAGAGAGAAGTGGGACACAAATGGTCACACACTGTCATGCACCTTGTCATGCTTCCCACAAACAAAAGCTTCCAGCTCTAAGGAACAAAGTAGAGATGTCACAACATGGACAGATCTCCTAAACAATACAGAGAGGGACCAAAAGGGCACAGAAGACAGCATGCTTTTCGATTGCATTTGGGCAAATTCCTGAAACAGGAGTAACTAGCCTTAGTAGCAACAAGATCCATGGCTGCTGTGTTGGGGGGAAAGTGGCAAAAAGAGGCAAGATGTGTAATAGTGTGATGGGAATGTTTCTGGTGTTAGACAGAAGCCACCTGTGTATAGATTCATTACAACACAGAACTGCCCACACTGATCTGGGCACTATACTTCACATAAATGACACCTCAATAAAAACTCAATCTGAAAAAAAAAAAGGAAAAAAAGTCTTTGTGACCTATGGGACACCATTTAGTGAACAAATACTCATATTATGGCAGTTTTAGAAGAAGAGATGGTAAAGGACATTTTAAAATCTAGCTAATAAAATAATAACTGAAAACTTCCATGTCTACGAAGAAATATAGATCTCCAGATTAAGGAAAAACAAAGATTGCCAAGTAGAATCAACCAAAAATTAACTTTTTGAGGCATATTGTACTCAAACTGTCAAAGAATGCTGAAATCAGCAAAATCTTTAAGTCACATATTAAAAAATTCCATTCTTGGGACTAGCAAATGGCATAATGGTTATGTGGCTGGACTCCCACGTAATTGACCATGGTTTGAGTCCCAGATCCGGTGGCTTAAAACTCACAATGGGGTGTGCATGCATGCCCAAAATCCTGAGAGGAGAATGAAGGAGAAAGGATTGTGGCGTGACCATCCCCCCTGGGGAGTGATTTCTCACTTTCTGTTTCTGTCTTTCTCTGGTGATCATATGCCCCCATAGCAAAAATCTCTCCTTAAAAAAATCCATTCAATTAACAGGAGATTTCTTAGCACAAACCTTACAAACCTGAAGTGAATAAGATGATATATTCAAGGAGCTAAATGAAAAAAATTTTCCAGGCAAGAATACTGTACTGACAAAGTTATACAGAATCAAAGGATAAATGAAGCGTTCCCCAGACAAGAAAAAACTAAGAGTATTTATCATTACTAGACAGGTTTTTCAAGAAATACTTCAGTGATAGGCCATCAGCAGTGCAATGGTAATGGAACTGGACCAATATGGGAACATCTTGGGTTCCTGTCCCAGGACTTCCCTGTGGACATCAGACACAAACATGTGTGGCTATGATTTGTGCTAAGACACAGAGTAAAGAACCTGTTGGGGATGTTGGTATCTCTGTGTCTCTTTCTCTCATAGAATAAGTAAATGAATAAATTTTAAAAATGTTTAAGGAGTCCTGCATCTGGAAGTGAAAGAAAATAAACACTATCAGGCAAAGGCATAAAAATCACAGATAAAGCACACACATGCAAAAAAAAAAAAAAAAAAAGAGAGAATGACCTTTTTTCTATAGAAAATCTCCAAAGTGACAAGATAAACAATAAAAGAAAAATAAAGAAACAAAAGAAATATTAAACAACCAGAAAATAATCAACAAAATGACAGGTGTAAGTCCACATCTATTAATAATAACCTTGAATGTAAAATTATTAAACTGCCCATTCAAAATACATAGATTGGCTGAATGGATTTTTTAAAAACATATTCCTCTACATGCTATCTGCAAAAAAGTCATTAGAGGGCCAGCAGGTGGCGTGGTGGTTAAGATGCTGGATCCCACATGGCCAACCATGGTTCAAATCATCACCCAGTGGTTTGAATGCCAGGTGCATGTCTGTGTGGGTCCAAAATCCTGAGAGAAGAGTGAAGGAGAAGGGACTGTGGTGTGACCATCCCCCGAGGGGTGATTTCTCACTTTCCCTCTCTCTATCTTTTTCTGGTGAGTGCATGTGCCCTATGGTGCAAAAAAGTCACCTTGTCTGTAAAGATATACATGAAAGATATGAAATATACATAAGATATTTATCTTTGCATATTTATTTGTATAAATATATATAATGCACATAAGTGTATATATTTTGATATATGAAAACACATATCAAAAACATAAAAAGAGGGAACCAGCAATTAGCGTAATGGCTATGCTGCTGGACTCCCACCTATTCGACCGTGGTTTGCATCCTGGACCCAGTAGCTTAAAACTCATGCTGGGTACGTGTGCGTGCATGCCCAAGATCCTGAGAGGAGAATGGAGGAGAAGGAATTGCGGCCTGACCATCCCCCCTGGGGCGTGATTTCTCGCTTTCTGTCTCTATGTCTCTTTCTGTCTGTCTGGCGAGCACACACGCCCTATAGTGAAAACCTCTCCAAAAAAAAAAGAAAAAGAAAAAGAAAAAAGAATGTGATTATATAGTGATAAAGGAATCAATTCAGCAAGAGGATATAACAATTATAAACACACACACTTAATACTAGAGCAATCAAATATATAAAACAAATGTTTGTAGACCTAAAGAGAGACTTAGATTCTAATACGATAATAGTTGAGAGTTTCAACACCCCACTCTGAGTATCGGACAAGTCATCTATATAGAAAATCAACAAACATTAGATTTAAACCATACACCAAATGAATCTGATATTTTCAGTACATTTCATCAAATACATAAAGAATATACAGAACAGAACTTCTCATCAGCACATGAAACATTCTTCGGGATAGGTCATGTGTTAGACCATGACAGAACAAACAATTTTAAAAAAAAGAACTGAACTAGTTTCTGAGGTATATTTCATGGGGGGATGGTCATGCCGCAATCCCTTCTCCTCCATTCTCCTCTCGGAATCTTGGGCACGCACGCACACACACCTGGCGTGAGTTTTAAGTCTCCGGATCTGGGACGCGAACTGTGGTCGACTACGTGGGAGTCCAGCGACATAGCCCATTACGCCAACTGCTGGTTCCCATTGGATAAATTCTCTTTACAAGCCAAACAATATATAGTGATCAAATGTTTAAAAAATAATAATAATTAAAAAGCAGAAATCATATCAAGTATTTTTTTCTGACCACAGTAGAGAGCACCTAGAAATCAACAAGTGGAATTGTGGAAAATACACAAATACATGGCAACTAAGCAATATGCTCATGAATGACTACGGGGTAAATAAAGAAATTAAGACAAAAATATAAAACTTCCTCAAAACCTGGGACCAGCAGTTAGTGTAATGGCGATGTTGCCAAACTGCCATGTAGATGACCGCGGTTCAAGTCCTGAACCCGGTGGCTGAAACTCACACCAGGTGCGTGTGCGTGCATGCCCAAGATCCCGAGAGGAGAGTGGAGGAGAAGGGATTGCGGTGTGGCTATCCCCCCTGGGGGGTGATTTCTCTCTTTGTCTCTCTGTCTCTCTCTGTCTCTCAGGTGAGAGCACACGCCCTGTAGCAAAAACCTCTCCAAAAAAAACCACAAAGCAAACAAAAACTTCCTCAAAACCTATGGGACCCAGCAAAAGCAGTACTAAGAGGGAAGTTTTAAAACCCACATAACAAAAAAGAAAGAAAAAGCAAGATAGCAAATAAATAATCTAACAATGCATCTCAAGGAAGCAGAAAAAAAAGAAACTAAACCTAAAAGTAGTTGAAGGAAAGAAATTATATAGATCAGAACAGGGCAGTTATAGTGGCATAGCACTCGTGAAACAGTACACGATGATGGGGCCATATGACCTGAGAGTCCTCAGGTCTCCATGTTTAGGCTAGATGCCCCCATGCCTGTGCTTCTGGTTGACTGGGGCTGAGGGTGGGATCTGGGTTTGAGGACCTGCCGGAAGTTCCTCTGCTCACCCATCAGTCTCTCTCTCTATGTCTCCTCTTTCATGGAAGAAATAATTGAACTTAAAAAAAAGATTAGAGTAGAAACAAATGACAAAAAACTCCTCAAAATACAAAACAAAAAGTCTAAATGAAAAGTTGTTTTTTGAAAAGATAAATATAAATTCAAAAAAGTATTAGCTCGGTTGACTAAGAAAAAAAAAAGGGGGCAAGAGTCTAATAAATAAAATCAGAAATGAAAATGGAGGCATTACAACAAATACCAAAGAAATACAAAATAATCATTACAGACTATTATAAACTACTGTACACTAAAAAACTAGAAAATCTAGAGGAAATGGATACATAGAATCTACAAAGATTGAGCCAGGAAGAAATAGATTTCCTGAACAGACCAATAACAAGTAAGATAAAATAGTAAGAAAAAGTCTCCCAACAAAGAAAAGTCCAGGGCAAGATGGCTTTACTGCTAAATTCTACAAAACCTTTAAAGAAAAACTAACACCAATTCTTCTCAAAATATTCCAAAAGATTCAAGTGGAGGTAATCATCACAAATTCATTTCCTGAAGCCACCATACCCTGATACCAAAAGCAGACAAGGACATAACACAAAAAAGAAAACTACAAACCAGTATTCTTGATAAACATAGGTGCAAAAGTCCTCAACAAAATACTAGCAAACAGAATTCAAGGGCACATCAAAAAAATTATATACTTGAGCCAGCCATGTGGCATAGTGATTGGGGTGCTAGACTCTCACATAACTGACTGTGGTTTGAGTTCTGGACCTGGAAGCTTGAAAATAACACTGGGCACATGTGCATGCATGCCAACATCTCAGAAAGAAAACAGAGAAGGAATTTTAGCATGGTCATCCCCACTAAGGGATGATTGCTCACTTTCCCCCTCACTGTCTGTCTGTCTCTCTCTGGCGAGTGCATGCACCCTATGGCAAAAAAAAACTTAAAAAAAATTACATGATCAATTATGGTTTATCACAGGGATGCAATATGCATAAGTCAATAAATGTCATACATCACATCAGCAGAAAGAAAGATTTTTAAATATGATCATATCAATTGATGCAGAAAAAACATTTGATAAAGTGTTTATGACTGTGAACAAATTAGATATAGAAAGTGCATATTTTGATATAATAAAGTTCATATATGACAAAACCTGAATGATGAAAATTTGAAAGCTTTTCCTATAAGAACTGGAATGAGACAAGATTCCACTTTCTCCACTTCTATTCAACAAAGCAATGAAAGTCAGTCAATTAAAGGCATCCAAATCAGAAAGAGGAAAGTTAAATTGTCCCTGTTTGCATATGACATGATTATATACATAGAGAAACCTAAAAAATCCACCAAAATCTCTTATAACTGGCAAATGAATTCTGTAACATCATAGGATACAAAAATCAGTAGTGTTCTAGTACACCAATAATGAACTGGCTGGAAAAGAAATCAATCCCATTGAAATAGCTACAGAAAATACCTAGGAAATAATTTCACCAAGGAGATGAAATCTCTATAATGAAAACTATAACACACTTATGAGAAAAACTGAAAAAGACACAAACAATGGAAAGATATACCATGTTTCAATCATAGAAAGGATAAATATTGTGGGACCAGCAGTTGGCGTGATGGCTATGTCGCTGGACTCCCATGTAGTCGATTGCAGTTTGAGTCCTGGACCCAGTGGCTTAAACTTACACCAGGCGCATGTGTGCGCATGCCAAAATCCCGAGAGGAGAATGAAGGAGAAAGGATTGTGGCATGGCCATCCTCCCTGGGAGGTGATTTCTCACTTTCTGTCTTTCTGATGAACAAATGTGCCCTATAGCAAAAACCTCTCAAAAAAAAAAAAAGAAAGAAAGAACGAATAAAAATTGTAAAATATCTATCCAAAGATGCAGCAAAATCACTATGAAAATGCTAAAGGCATTCTTTACAGAAAAAGAAAAAATCATAAAATTTGTGTGGAATCATTGAAGACCCTGAATAGCAAAGAAATCTTGAGCCAAAAGAGTGATGCTTGAAGCATTACACTAATAGATATTAAAATATACTACAAAACTATAGTAAATAAAATGGCATGGTACTCACATAAAAATACATAGACCAATTGAACAGAAAAGAGGGCCCAAATATAAATTCACATGCATACAGCCAACTGATTTGTTCAACAAAGGTGCCAAGAACATTAGTTGGAAAAAGGACAAACTTTTTAACAAATGGTGCTGGAAAAAATTTGATATCCATGTGCAGAAGACTAAAACTACACCCCTATCTTTCACCACATATAAAAGTTAACTCAATATGGATTACAGAATTAAATATAAGACTCAAAACCATGAAATTACTATGAGGAAAGGGGAAATATAATATGTTAGTATAGGCAACATTTTTTCAAAGATAAGATCTCAAAAACCACAAGCAACAAGAGCAAAAATAGATAAATGGGATTACATCAAATTAAGAAGCTTTTGCATAGAAAAGAAACAATGAACAGAGTGAAGAGACCACCTACAAAATGGGGAAAAATTCTTGCAAGCTGTACTTTTGACAAGGGATTAATAATCAGATTATATAAGGAATAGCTCAATAGCAAAACCTCCACACACAATTCAGTTAAAATATGAGAAATCAATCTGAAAAGATAGCACTCAAAAGAAAATATGCAAGTAGGTAAGTATATGAAAAAATGTTCAGCATTACTAATCATTAGGGAAGTGCAAATCAAAACCACAATCAGGTATCATCTCACCCTAGTTAGAATGGCTATTACAAAAACAACAAAGAATGGCTACTGTTGGCAAGGATGTGGACAAAAGGGGACTATTGAGCATTACTAGTGAGAATATAAATTAGCACAGCTATTACAGAAAACAGTATGGCAGTTCTCAAAAATACAAAAATTAAACTATCATAAGACTCGAAATACCACTGGGTACATAACCAGGAGAAATGAAATCAGCATGGTGAACAGATATCTGAACTCCCATGTTTACTACAGCACTATTCACAAAGGCTAAGACAGGGAATATCTATCAATAGATGAATGGATTAAAAATGTGGTATAAATACACAACGGAATATTACTCAGACATAAAGTTGATAAAATTCTACATTTGCAGCAACATGGCTGAGCCTGGAGGAAATTATACTAAGTGAGATAAATTGGGCAATGAAAGACAAGTACCAGGGTCAGCAGGTGGCATGGATGTTAAAGCACTGGATTCTCATGTGGCTTACCATTGTTCAAGTTCTGGACTTGGAGGCTTGAAAAATCACATCAGGTGCATGTGTGTGTATACCAAAAATCCAGAGAGGAGAATGAAGGAGAAGGGATTATGGTGTGGTCATCCCCCCAGGAGTTGATTTATCACTTTATCCTTCTCTGTCTCTGTCTTTCTATCTCTCTCTTCAGCAAACACATGCACTCTATGGCAAACAAACAAACAACAACAACAAAACAACACTTTACAAAAAGGGGGGAAAAAGGAAAGACAAGTACCATTAAAATAATTTGTGGACGTTAAATAGATTTGATCATACAGAAGTGGAGCGTGGAATAACATATATCAGCCAGAATCTGGGAAGAGAAGAGGCAAGGGAAGGACAGGGAGAACTTGGTTAATAGATATAAAATTGCAGCTATTAATAAATAAGAGGAACTAGTTCTAGAGTACTAAAGCACAGAAGAGTATAGTTAATAACAATTCAATATATAATTCAAAGTAGCTAGAAGAAGATCTTGAATGTTTACAACACAAAGTAATGATAAATGTTAGAAATGATGGATGTTGGGACCAGCAGTTAGCGTAATGGCTATGTCGCTGGACTCCCACGTAGTCGACAGTGCTTCGTGTCCCGGACCCGGTGGCTTAAAACTCATGCCGGGTGTGTGTGCGTGCGTGCCCAAGATCCCGAGAGGAGAATGGAGGAGAAGGGATTACGGCATGGCCATCCTCCCCGGGGGGGGCGGTGATCTCTCGCTTTCTGTCTCACTGTCTCTCTCTGTCTGTCTGGTGGGCGCATGCACCCTATACCAAAAACCTCTCCAAAAAAAAAAAAAAGGAAATGATGGATGTTTATTGACCTGATTTAATTATTACACATTGTATGCATATATTGAAAAAAATCACACTGTGGCCATAAATAAGTACAACTACTGCATGTCAATTAAAAACTATAAAAATTGAGAAAAAAAAGTTTAAAAGATTATAGCAGCTATAACTACAGATAGCTAAAAGTTCTGAGAACAAATGGCATTGTTTGTGTGTGTGTGTGTTTATAAGTATAGTCATCTTTATACTCTAAACAGACAACTTGGAAAGTTATCAAAAACAACAAAAAAAAGCTGTCAGAATAATGAAATCATCATATATCATGTAGCCTCTGGAAAATGACACTGTATATTTCGAGAGTATGAAAGTGAAAGAAGCAAATATCATCTTGGCATAATTAAGAAAACTGGTTTTTGTTTCTTTTTGTTTTTTTTTTTGAGAGGTTTTTGCTATAGAGCATGTGTACTTGCCAGAAAGGCAGAGAGAGACAGAGACAGAAAGCGAGAAATCATCCCCCAAGGGGGATGGCTACATCTCAATTCCTTCTCCTCCATTTTCCTCTTGGGATCTTGGGCATGCATGCACACGTGTCGGGCATGAGTTTAAGCCACTGGGTCCAGGATTTGAACCACGGTTGACTACATGGGAGTCCAGCAACATAGCCACAACTGCTGGTCCCAAGAAAACTGTTTTGATCTCATAGTCTATGAAAGGGTCTCAAGAATTCAGAGAGTACTCTGAGACCTAGATTTCCCACTTTCCAGTATGATATGGAGTTGTCTCAACTCATCAGTTTGTCCATAGTTTTTCATTGCAAAATTATATTGAGCCACAAGAAATTCAGAAATTTGATGGGAAAGCATATGATTAATATTATAATTATTCATCAGTCTCCATAGGGATTACTCTTATTTCCTATTAGAGTTTTCTTTAGATTCAATTAAAATTTGATGATTTATATCCCCAGTTTCTAGTCAAGTGAGAACTGTCAGGGAGAGCAGAGCAGCCACAGAAAGCTAACCTTTGCATTTTCTCCTCAAAGCAACATAGAGAATTACAAATTCTTTCCTCCTGCATATCAGCTTCTAAAACAAAAATAATACAAAGAAATATGTCCTTGAGTGCCATGAAACATTAACATTTTTATTGCCAATGGCAATACATTGTAACTAACAAAAGCAGTATCTAGTATGTAAAGACTGTCAAATTAAGTCTGCCTAAAGTCTGACAGGAACTTTCTTCTGTCATGAAGAAACAAGGAAACCTGGAATTCAAATATTACTACACACACAAACATTCATGTAAGTGAATTACTAAGATTTTCTTTTTGTCACAGTATAGCTTTACATGTTGTTTATAAAAAGTAATAATAAAAACAGGTTTAGCTATAATGGTGTGGTGGTAGGCTGCTGCTGTGCAATCCTGGAGTCACATGCGAGGCCTAGCTTTCAATCTTAGGTTTACCTGAACACATTGGCATTCCCACATGCATTATCTCGAGGGTATCTCTCTCTTTCTGAAATAAATTTCAGAAAATTGGACATTTTCAAACAGGGAAACAAAGTTCTTTCTGATAACTGATAATGTGCTAAGATCCTATTGAAGGTTTGACCTTTAGAAGAAGGTTTGTACTTAAAGTAGATGCAGTATACCCATGCACATATACATACAAAGCGAATGATAAATATGTTATAAAATGAATATTGAGGTTTAAACTATTTTTTTAAAGATAGTGGTTGGGGGGACCAGCAGTTGGCGTAATGGCTATGTTGCTGGATTCCCATGTAGGCGACCACAGTTCGAGTCCCAGACATGGTGGCTTAAATTCACATTGGGTGCGTGTATGTGCATGCCCAAGATCTTGAGAGGAGAATGGAGGAGAAGGGATTGTGGTGTGGCCATCCCCCTGGGGAGAGATTTCTCACTTTCTGTCTCTCTGTCTCTCTCTGTCTTTCTGGCAAGCGCATGCACCCTATAGCAAAAACCTCTCTCAAAAAAAAAAAAACATGAATACACTTCACGGCAGTCCAGTTGAAGATATTATACCATAATCATCAACAGACAAATCCTCCATGTCCCCTAAATGTCTTCCCTCCCTATTTTCCCTCTATATTCCTCTCCTTTTACTCTCCTCCCTCTCCCATTCTCTTCCTGTATTGTCACAAGTATCCATAACCATTTTCCATGCTTCTATATCCCCTAATCTTCCAACTTCCACTATATAGTGCAGTCAGTATTTATTAACTAAAGACATGCAATATCTCTCTTTCATAGCTTGGCTTGCTTCACTCAGCAGTAAATTTTCCATATTCGTCCACTTTCAATCAAATGCCAGGGTCTTTTTTTTTATGGCTGATTAGTATTCCACAGAATCTTTGTGCACACTATTTCAATGCATGCATCTGTTCATGGACATTTGGGTTGGTTCCATGTCCTAGCAATAGTAAATAATGCCACAATAAACATGTGAAAGCACTTTTCCAATTGAGCATTCTCCTATCCTTTGGGTAGATACCCAAGAATAGAATTGCTGGATCATATGGTAGTTCTATTTGTAGATCTTTGAGGAATCTCCACATTGATCTCCACAGTGGCTGTA
Source organism: Tupaia belangeri chinensis (assembly GCF_000334495.1). Lineage (NCBI taxonomy): Eukaryota > Metazoa > Chordata > Mammalia > Scandentia > Tupaiidae > Tupaia > Tupaia belangeri. The sequence continues at coordinate 36,341 of NW_006204122.1, forward strand.
CTAATTTACATTCTGACCAACAGTGTAGGAGAATTCCCTTTTCACTGTAGCCTCACCAGCACTTACCTTTTTTTGGGGGGGAGAGGTTTTCGCTATAGGGCGCGTGTGCTCGCCAGACAGACAGAGAGAGACATTAGAGACAGAAAGCGAGAAATCACCCCCCAGGGGGGATGGTCACACCGCAATCCTTTCTCCTCCATTCTCCTCTTGGGATCTTGGGCATGCAT
>NW_006204122.1:36674-38085 GCF_000334495.1 Tupaia belangeri chinensis
CGCCTTTTCCTTTTTTTTTTTTTTTTTAATCTTCTCTATTCTGCCTGGAATTAGGTGGTATCTCATTGTGGTTTTAATTTGCATCTCCTTTATGATATGGGACATTGAACATGTTTCCATATGCTTTTTGGTCAGTCATATGTCTTCCTTAGAGATTTGTCTGTTCAGCTCATTTTCCCATCTTTTAATTGGGTTGATCTTTTTTTATTCTTTTTTCCTGAGTAAACTGTTTGAGTTCCCTGTGTATTTGGGCTATCAATCCCTTGTCTGGGGCATAGTTTACAAAAATATTTTTCCATTCTGATGATTGTCATTTCACACTAATTACTGTGTCTTTTGCTGTGCAGAAACTTCTTAGTATGATGTAATCTCACTTGTCTATTTTGGGGACTATCCACTGTGCTTTGGGGGTCTTATTTAAGATGTCTTTCCTTCCCCCAATGTCTCCCAGAGTTTCCTCAGTGTTTTTCAGAAGCAGTTTTATAGTTTGAGGTCTTAGGTTTAGATATTTGGTCCACTTTGAGTTGATTTTTTTAATACTGAGAGGTAGGGGTCCAGATTCATCTTTCTGCAAGGGGATACCCAGTTTTTCCAGCACCATTTGTTAAAGAGATTTTCTTTTTCCCACTGGATTGACTAGTGACTTTTGTCAAAAATCAGCTGGCTGTATGTTTTGGGGTTTATTTCTGAGGTTTCTATTCTGTTCCATTGGTTCATATGTCTGTTTTTGTGCCAATATCATGCTGTTTTAATTATCATAGCTTTGTAACATATTTTGGGGTCAGGGAGTGAAATTCCTCCTATTTCACTCTTCTTGGACAGGATTGCTTTGGCAACACAGGATCTTTTATGAGTCCAGACAAATACTATGTTTGTCTTTTCTATATCTGTGAAGAATTAATCTGGTAATTTGATTTTAATTCTGTTAAATATGTAGTTTAATTGGGGTAGGATTACCATTTTAATTATTAATTCTTCAATCCAAGAACAGGTGATGTCTTTCCACTTTTCTGTGTAATTTTCTTTCTTTTTTTTAGATTTTCATAGTTTTCCTTGTAGAGGTCTGTGACTTCTTTGGTTAGGTTTATTCCTAGGTATCTTTTATTTTTTGTGGTTATGGAAAATGGGATTACTTTCTTCTGTTCTACCTCAGCCTGCTTTTTGTTCATATATAGAAATGCTATTGATTTTTGTATGCTGATTTTATATCCTGCCATTTTACTGTATTTATTTATCACTTCCACGTGTTTTTTTTTTTTTTTTGGAGAGGTTTTTGCTATAGGGCACGTGCACTCCCCAGACAGACAGAGAGAGAGACAGAGAGACAGAAGGCGAGAAATCACTCCCCAGGGGGGATGGCCACGCTGCAATACCTTCTCCATTCTCCTCTTGGGATCTTGGGCATGCATGC
>NW_006204122.1:38656-43195 GCF_000334495.1 Tupaia belangeri chinensis
TCCCTATTTGAATTCCTTTTATTTTATTCTCTTTTCTGATTTCATTGGCAAGGACTTCCAGCACTATGTTAAAAAGGAGTGGGGAGGGTCAGCAGGTGGTATGGTGGTTAAGGACACTGGATTCCCACATGGCTGACTTAGGTTTAAGTCTTGGACCTGGTGGCTTGCTTTCTCACTTTCTCTCTCTCCCTCTCTGGTAAAAATAAAATAACTAAATACAGTTAAATAAAAATAATTATTTAAAAGAGGGAGTGGGGAAAGAGGGCAGCCTTATCTTGTACCAGTTTTTAGGGGAAAAGATTTTCCCCATTCAGTAAAATATTAGCTATGGGTTTTTCATAGGTGGGTTTTATTGTGTTGAGAAATGTCCCTTCCTGGTGACTTTGCTGAGAGTCTTTATCATAAAGGGGTGTTGTATTTTTATTAAGACCTTTTTCTGAATTGATTTATATAATCATATGGTTTTTACTTTCCCACCAGCCGTGTAGGAGAGTTCCCCTATCACTTATTATTATTTTTTAATATTACTCATTCTGACTGGGATTAGGTGGTATCTCATTTGGAAATCAATGGTGATGAGTATACAAGTTTCCATAACTTATGGGACACAGCAAAAGCAGTTATAAAAAGGAAGCCCATAGCAATTAGTGAACATAAGAAAAAGACAGAAAGGTGGCAAATGGATAACCTAACATTGTGCTTCAGGGAATTGGAAAAACAACAACAAAAAAATCCCCCCCAAAAAAATGCCAGGAGAAAAGAAATACTAATGATTTGAGGAGAAATAAATTAAATAAAAAACAAATGATCCCATGTCCTAGATTGGAATAATTAATATAATAAAAATGTCAATTCTAGGGACCAGCAGGTTGTGTGGTGGTTAAGGCGCTGGACACTCCCACATGGCCTACCACAGTTTGAGTCTGAGATCTGGTGGCTTTCTCTCTCTCTCTCTCTCTCTCTCTCTCACTCTCACTCTGGTCAAAATAAAATAAAATAAAATAAATCAATGAATAAGTAAAATTAAATTTAAAAAAGAATTATATTTTATAAAAATATCAATTCTACCCAAAGTAATCTACATATTTAATGCAATCCCAATCAAAATACTGGATACATTCTTCACAGATCTAGAAAAGACAATAATAGAATTTATCTGTAATAATAAAAGAGCCCTTATTGCCAAAGCCACCCTGTGAAAGAACAGTGGAATAGGAAGTATCTCACTCCCTAACTCCAAAATATATTACAAAGATTTGATAATAAAGACAGCATGGTATTTGGAACAAAAACAGACATGTAGAACAATAGAACAGAATAGATGTAGAAAAATAGAACAGAATAGAGACCCCATAGATAAACCCCAAAATATAGAGCCAACTGAATTTTGACAAATATCACCAGTCAATCCAGTGGGAAAAGGACAATCTCTTTAGCAAATGGTGTTGGAAAAACTGTGTATCCACCTGCAGAAAGATGAATCTGGACCCCTATCTCTCATTATTAATGAAAATCAACTCAAAGTGGATTAAAGATCTAAACCTGGACCAGCAGGTGTTATAGTGGTTAAGGCTCTGAACACTCCTACATGGCCAACCATGGTTCAAGCCCAGGATTGGTAGCCTCCTTTCTCGCTTTCTCTCTCTCTCATCAAATTAAAATAAATGAATTAACAAATAAAATTAAATAAATAATTCTTTTAAAAAATCTAAACCTAAGACCTCAAACTATAAAACTACTTGTAGAAAACACTGGAGAAACTCTGGGAGACATTGCTATAGGCAAAAACATTAAATAAGACTCCCAGAGCATGGTTGATAATCTCCAAAATAGACAAGGAAGATTACATAAGATTAAAAGATTTACGCACAGCAAAAGTCATAGTAATTAGTGTGAATCGAAACCCCCAGAATGGGAGAGTATTTTTGTGAACTATGCTTCAGATAAAGGACTGATAACCAGAATACACAGGGAACTCAAGGGGCTTACCTGAAAAAAAAATGAAAAAAAAAAAAAAAAAGATCAACCCAATTAATTATTTAAAAACAAAACAATATACTGAATGGGAAAAAAGATTAAAGCTTTTCTTCTAAGAACTAGAACAAGACAAGCAGGTCCATTTTCACAATTTCTATTCAACATAGTACTGTAATTTTTAGCTTGAGAAACTAAGCAAGAGAGAGAAATAAAGGTCAAATAGGAAAGATAGGAAAGGAGGAAGTCAAATTGCCCCTGATGGCAGATGACATGTTTTTATAAGAAGTGTCATCAAGAGAGGTCTTCAAATAGGACCTTCAAAAAGTTGACGTAAATGTGCATTACGAAGAAAACTACACATGGATTTCAATTTTCTGGCACCCATATAAACTTATACTTTGATTTCATTTTTCCACCTACCCTCATTTATAGAAAAACCTAGATTCCACTAAAAAACTGTTAGAACTGAAAAATGGATTCTGAAAACTTTCAGTGCACAAATATCAAAATACAAACATTAGTAGCATTTTTATACACCAATAACAAACTAATTGAAAAAAATTAAAGGTAATTTATAATAGCTATAAAGAAAACAAAATACCTATGAATAGGTCCAGCTACAGCAGCATGCAAATAGCACGATCAATTGGGAGGTTGGAGGTCACATAAAAGCATAGTTCCTATGTTAACCCAAACATTCCAAGCACAGTCATATATGTTTGTAATCCTATATTATTTGGGGGTTGGGCAGGAAGACCACGACATGGCAAGACCCTGTCAAAAATATCTATGTCTGTTTCTCCCCTTTTCCCTCTATCATAAAGGAAAATAAAACCTAAGAATAAATTTGACCAAGGAAATGAAATATCTCTATAATGAAAATAATGTAACACTGATGTAATAAATAGAAGACATAAAAAATGAAGATATCCCATGTTCATGGATTAAAGACGTGATACTTTTGTTGTTGTTGTTGTTTTGTTGTTTGTCTGTTCCAGAAACATTTTATTAATGAAAACAGGTGGAAGGCTATGGTCCATGGATCACAGATTTCCACCCTCTGTTCTACATCATGACCTCAAGCACCTGCTGCCAACTAATAAAAGACTCTGTACCTCTTTAATCAGATTCCTAAGAGAGGGTCTTGTTGGCTCAACTCAGTGTATGGAAATTTTTTTTTATGTTTAAAGTATTTCTTTTTTTCTTTTTAAGCTTTTCTTTTTTATTTACTATTATCAGAATCTTGTTTGTATTACATTGAATCACATATAACTTGACAGTGTATTACATTTCTTTTACCAGAAGGAATACCATGCATATTGGTCAATAGAAAGACAGTAAAATCCCCATAATCCTCAAATAGCTTTTAATTTTTTTCCAGGTTACTATTATTATCATTTCTATTATTTTTTAAGCATTTTATCTGTGTTTATCTTTTTGCTTGTAAAAAGACTTTACCCAACATGAAATACTTCTCAGATCAGTCCAGTTGAGAATACATGTCATCATCAACAGGTAATAAACCATTTCTGTGTCCCACTAATGTCATGCCTATTTGTTCTCTTGCTACCCTTCTCCATATTCTTCTCTTCTCCCGCCCTGTTCCACACTGTCTTCCATCATCGCTAACTATTTTCACTGATTTTATGCCCTCCAATATTTTTTCTACCATAAAGTGCAGATAATTGATATATATTAATTGGATACATACAATATCTTTCATTCATATCCTGACTTTTTTCACTCAGTAATAGATGCTCTGTATTTGACCACTTTCTATTATCAAACGCCAGGATCTTGTTTTTTTTATGGCTTAGTAGTATTCCATAGAGTATATATGCCACACTTTTTCAATCCATTCATCAGGATGTGGACATTTGGTTGTCTTATCGATCATGAATAATGGTGCAATAAACATTGATGTGCAAGAGCTTTACTCACTGAGCATTCTCCTGTCCTTTGGGTACATAGTCAGAAGTGGGATTGCTTGATCAAATGGTAGTTCTATTTGTAGATCTTTAAGGAAACTCCATGTCATTCTCAACAGCAGCTGAACCAGTTTGCATTCACACCAACAGTGTAGGAGAGTTCCCTTTTCACCACATCCCCACCAACACTTACCACTTTTTATATTCTTAAGTTTTGCCATTCTGACTGGGTAAGGTGGTATGTCATTGTGGTTTTAATCTATATCTCCCTTATGGTGAGGGATGTTGAGCATTTGCTCAAATGTTTTTGGCTATTCATATGCTTCCTTAGAGAGATTTTTGTTCAGCTCATTTTCCTATCTTTTAATTGGGTTAGTCATTTTTTCACATAAGGCCCTTGGGTTTCCTGTGTATTCTGGTTATCAGCCCCTTGTCTGAGGCATCTTTTACAAAAATATTTTCCCATTCTGAGGGTTGTTGATGCACAATTGTTACAGTGTCCATTGCTGTGCAAAAACATTTTTTTGGAGAGGTTTTTGCTATATGGCGCGTGCATTCACCAGACAGATAGAGACAGACAGAGAGGCAGAAAGCGAGAAATCACCCCCAAGGGGGGATAGGCACGCCACAATCG
>NW_006204122.1:43261-46945 GCF_000334495.1 Tupaia belangeri chinensis
ATGAGTTTTTTAAGCCACTGGGTCTGGGACGCGAACCGCAGTTGACTACATGGGAGTCCAGCAACATAGCCATTATGCTAACTGCTGGTCCCCTTGCAAAAGCTTCTTAATCTGATATAGATAGTACCACTAGTCTTTTTTGGGATTATTGCTTGTGCTTTGGGGGTCTTATTTAAGAAGTCTTTGCTTACTCCAATGTCTCCCAGAGATTCCCCAGCATTTTCCACCAGTAGTTTTATAGTTTGTGGTCTTAGGTTCAGATCCTTAATCCATTTTGAGTTGACTTTTGTTAATGGTGAAATATGAGGATTCAGTTTCATCTGTCTGCAGGTGGATACCAGTTTTTGCAGCACCATTTACTAAAGAGGTTTTCTCTTTCCCAATGGATTGACTGGTATCTTTTGTCAAAAATCAGTTGGCTGTAAGCTATGGGGGTTATTTCTGGGGTCTCTATTTTATTCCATTGGTCCACATGTCTGTTTTTGTGCCAATACCATACTGTTTTGATGATCACAGTTTTATAGTATATCTTGGAATCGGAGTGATAAGCCTCCCACTCCACTCTTCATGCACAAGATTGCTTTGGCAATACGAGGTCTTTTATAATTCCAGACAAATTCTATGATTATCTTTTCTAGATCTGTGAAGAATATCTCTGGTACCTTGATTGGAATTGCATTAAATATGTAGATTAATTTGAGTAGAATTGCCATTTTGATTATGTTGATTCTTCCAATCTGGGAACATGGGATGTCTTTTCACTTTTTTATGTCGTCTTTGATGTTTTTTAAGATTTTCATAGTTTTCTTTGTAAAAGTCTTTGACTTCCTTAGTTAGGTTTATCCTTATTTATCTTATGCATCTTGTGGCTAAAGTGAAAGTGATTCCTTTCTTCAGCTCTATTTCATTCAACTCGTTGTTCATATGTAGAAATGCTATAGACTTTTGGATGTTGATATTCTAACCTGCCACTTTACTACATTCACTTATTACTTCGAGAAGTTTTTTCATGAGACCTTTGGGTCTTCTAGGTATACCATCATGTCATCTGAGCATAAAGATATTTTCAACTCTTCTTTGCCTATTTGAATGCCTCTTATATTGTTCTCTTTCCTGATTGCTTTAACTAAGACTTCCAGCACTATATTAAAAAGCAGTGGAGAAAGTAGGCAGCTTTTAGTAGAAAAGTAGGCAGTTTTTAGTAGAAAAGATTTTAGCTTTCCCTCATTCAGTATAATGTTAGCTGTAGGTTTTTCATAGATGGCTTTTATTGTGTTTAGAAATGACCTTTCTATACCAATCTTACTGAGGATCTTAGTCCTGAAAAGATGCTGTATTTTATTAAATGCTTTCTCTGCATCAATTGAAATGATCATATGTTTTTTATCTTTCTTTCTGCTAATATGGTGTATTACATTCATGGTCTCATGTATGTTGAACCACTCTTGCATCCCTGGAATAAAGCCTACCTGGCTGTGATGAATAATTTTTTTTCTATATCATTGTTATTTCACTTTTACTTTAATTTGGAAAAAGTTAACATAAACACATTGAATAAAGAAACGTACAGAAAGTAGAGATCTTTGTCTACACAGAATAGACTATTAAAGTTTTATCATATTTACTTCACTTTTTTTCAACAACAACAAAAAATACATATAAACTTATGCCCCTTTTGTGTCATTCTCTCCCCATTTTCCTTTCCCTGAGCCAACAGCTTTCTTGAATTTGCTCTTCCATTGTGTTTTTAGGCTAGGTAGCATGTATGTACCTAAGGCTATGATGTTATTTTGATTTGTTCATGTGCCTAAATGGCATATATTATACATACTGTTCTACTTTTCACTTAACAATGTTTTTGAGATCTGGATTCATATATAGTTTATTCTTTCTATATGTGTACAGTCTTCTTGGACTCAATCTACAAGGGAGGGTAAATTCCAAGAAGCAAAATCTTGGGTCAGAGGGCATGTGCCTTACAATAATGTTAGATGTTGCACGATCTTCCTCCCTAGAGTGGTGACCACTCATACTTTCTCCATAGTGTGTGAAAAAAATCTTTACAACCTCACCCACAGTTACTATTGTCAATCATCTTGAAATCTGTCAAGCCCACTGATGAAGAATAGATTTTCCCATCAACATTTGGAAAGGTTAACATTCTATTTTTTTTTTCCATCCATGATAGAGTGCACAGGCTCACAAAAGAAAGAGTGATATAGAGAGAGGTGAGCACCCACCATGGGGCCTGATCATACTGTGAACCTCTTCCTCCAGTTCTCCAGGCCATGGGACCCTGAGCACTCGCACACGTGTACCTTGTGTGTTTCAGGATAATGGGGCCAGGAATTCAAACCACAGTTGCCATATGGAATCCAGTTTCTCTTGAGCAGCACATTACCATTGCACCAGGAAGTTGGCCTGGTTGACTTTTTTCATGAGTTGACTGGCAATTTATATTCTGTAAATTTTTTTGTTTGTATCATTTTATTGATTCTTTTAGGCTACTTTTTAAGAATTTCGCTTCTTTTTTTATTTTTAAAATTTTATTATCTTTTATATATTCAATCACATTATTATTTGGCTTACGAAATGGATATTTCAACAGGTGAATATTTCTCCCTAGTACAGTTGACAAAGCTACAAAATCTTCAACAGATAATACCACATTAATTTGTGCCATTAATGCTTTGCCTCCCTATTTTTCTTCTAAATGTTCTTCCTCAGACCCTCCTCCTTCACACTCACTATATCTGGCATTTACATCTATTAACTATGTTTCTATATGCTTTAGTCAATTAGTTTCAGTCACAGAGTGCAGACACTCGGTTTTATTAAGTGGGGACATGCAATGCCTCTCCTTCATAGCCTGGCTTGCTTCACTCAGCAGTAAATCTTCCATATTCATCCACTTCCTGTCAAAAGCCAGGGTTTTGTTGTTGTTGTTGTTTTAATGGCTGAATAGTATTCCATAGAGTATATGTGCCACAGCTTTTCTATCCATTCATCTGTTCATGGGAGTTTGGGTTGTTTCCATGACTTAGCAATTGTGAATAATGCAGCAATAAACATCAGTGTGCAAGCATCTTTCCAAATAAGTATTCTTCTGTCCTTTGGGTAGATACCAAAGAGTGGGATTGCTGGATCATATGGTAGTTCTATTTACAGATTTTTTAGTAATCTCCAAATTGTTCTCCTCAGTGGCTGGGCCAATTTACATTCACACCATCAGTGTCAGAGAGTTACATTTTCACTGCAGCCCCGCCAGCACTTTTTTATTTCTTTAATCTTAGTCATTCTGACTGGGGTTAGGTGGTATCTCATTGTTGTCTTGATCTGTATTTCTCTTACAATGAGGGATATGGAGCATATTTTCATATGCCTTTTACTATTCGTATGTGATCTTTAGAGAGTGTTTTTTTTTTCAACTCATTCTTCCATCTTTTAGTAGGATTGATCGTCTTTTTTTGGAACAGCTACGTGACTTCCTTGTGAATTCTAGTTATCAGTCCCTTATCTGACACATAGTTTACCAAAATATTTTCCCATTCTAAGGGATGTCTGTTCACACTAATTACTGTGTCCTTTGCCATGCAGAAACCTCTTAGTCAGATGTATTCCAACTTGTCTATTTTGGGGATTATCGACTGTGCCTTGGGGGTCTTATTTAAGAAGTCTTTCCCT
>NW_006204122.1:47429-48471 GCF_000334495.1 Tupaia belangeri chinensis
CCTGGCTTGCCTCACTCAGCAGTAAATCTTCCATATTTTTCCACTTTCTGTCAAAAGCCAGGGTTTTGTTGGTTTTTATGGCTGTGGTATTCCATAGAGTATATGTGCCACAATTTTTCAATCCATTCCTCCATACAGGAGCATTTGGGTTGGTTCCATGACTTAGCAATCCTGAATAGTGCCACAATAAACATCGCTGTGCAAGCACTTTTCCGATGAAGAATTCTTCTGTCCTTTAGGTAGATACCAAGGAATGGGGTTGTTCGATCATATGGTAGATGTATTTGTAGATTTTGGAGGAATCTCCAAATTATTCTCCACAGTGGCTGGACCAACTTACATTCCCAACAGCAGTGTAAAAAAGTTCCCCTTTTTGGGAACCAGCAGTTAGCATAATGGCTATGTCACTGGACTCCCACGTAGTTGACAGCGGTTCGCGTCCCGGACCCGGTGGCTTAAAACTCACGCTGGGCGCATGTGCGTGCGTGCGCAAGATCCCAAGAGGAGAATGGAGGAGAAGGGATTGCAGCGTGACCATCCCCCCTGGGGGGTGATTTCTCACTTTCTGTCTCTATGTCTCTCTCTGTCTGGCAAGCACACATGCCCTATAGTGAAAAACCTCTCAAAAAAAAAAGAGTTCCCCTTTTACCATACCCCCGCCAACACTTATCATTTTTTGTTTTTCTAATCTTAGACATTCTGACTGGAGTTAGGTGGTACCTCATTGTTGTTTTGATCTGCATTTCCCTTACAATGAGGGATGTTGAATATTTTTTTCAAATGCCTTTTGGCTATTCGTATGTCATCTTTAGAGAGTGTTTTTTTTCAACACCTTCTCCCAACTTTTAATAGGGTTGATCATCTTTTTTCCAAGCAGCTTCTTTAGTTCCTTGTGTATTCTGGTTATCAGTCCCTTATCTGATGCAAAATTTACAAAAATATTTTCCCATTCTGAGGGCTGTCGACTCACACTAATTACTGTGTCTTTTACCATGCAGAAACTTCTTAGTCTGATGTAATCCCACTTGTCTATTTTGGGGAT
>NW_006204122.1:48509-48757 GCF_000334495.1 Tupaia belangeri chinensis
CCCTACACCAATGTCTCCCAGAGTTTTCCCAGTGTTTTCCAGGAGGAGCTTTATAGTTTGAGGTCTTAGATTTAGATCCTTGATCCACCTTGACTTGATTTTTGTCAAAGGTGAATGGTAGGGGTTCAGATTCATCTTTCTGCAAGTGGAAATGCAGTTTTTCCAGCACCATTTGATGAAGAGGCTTTCCTTTTCTCACTGGATTAACTGTTAACCCTTGTCAATGATCAGTTGATTGTATGTTTGGG
>NW_006204123.1:0-2083 GCF_000334495.1 Tupaia belangeri chinensis
AACAATTAGTGTCTTCAATGTTTCCTCAGGTATATCGTGAGCCTTGGAGAAACAGCCCTTGACACTGATTCCTAGCCTTGAGGGTCATGAGGAAAACATGCTGAGAGCCATCTAGCCTGCAGCCCTGTGCAATGACAGCCAGAACAAACAGGTGGGCCTGCAATAGATCGGAGTGGGAATGGAACAAACAGCTCACATTTCAGTCCAGCAGAACCTACACGCTGAGCTGCTGCGGGATGAACCCGTCGTTTAGAATGTGCTGCTGACACACGAGGGCACAGCTCTGACCTGATGAGGCTCTGCGGGGTTATTTAAGATGACATTCCAAGTTAACATATATATAGGCTCTTAATGGCTCCCCATTTTGTGTAAAATCCTTCCTGTAAGACTGTTGGTTACTGATTCTTGGAGGAGGTGTGGGAGGGAACGAGAGCTAGCTGCTGCTCTTTTCCTCGGGGGAGCACATATGACAGCAGCAACAGCAGGGGCATGCGAGCAGATGTCGTCCTACTGGGACATGAGAGAAATACGTGTATGTTTCCTCTGGTATTCCTATGAGTGTGTCATCAGGGACTTTACTGGTAACTAAGCTGTCAGAGGCCAGATTCCTTTGGGGAAGAGACTGTGTGTGGCCCATGTGGGAAAGCCCTAGGACAGCCCCAGGGCATTCTTATGTTCAGGTCTGGTCTCCGGATTAGCCCTGGTCAACACGGGTTTGTTTCTGTGGATGCTTTTGGTGCCCACTCTCACCCTTTACCAGCCGTGGTTGTGGTCATCGCCATGTTGAAATTGTCCACTGCCTAGAGGGAAGGCGTAGTTGGACACGTTGAACTCTTCTTCCATCTCCTCTGCAGAACTCTGCAAAGAGAGTGCCCAGCAGTGGGCTAGCAGGGGTCAGCAGTCTTTCTGGTGGTCCCCAAAGGGGACATGCCCACGAACCGTTCTACCCCCAGATCAGGTGTACAGGAGCATCTGCACAAACCTCCTCTGTGGGAGTAAACCAGATCACAGCCCGAGGTCTTGGGAAGAGCATGTGGGTAGACGAAATTGGTCTTAACAGTCACTCACTGTCCTGACAGGCATAAAATCAGGTATCAACAGGGAGACCCTGCACTGTTTCAATATCTAGGGACCTGATACTGCTGCGGATCAACCCCCACCCCTTCTCCCACTGTCCTCACATATACACATGGGCCTGAGGACTGGCTGTTGTGCTGCTCAGATGAGCCTCAGTAAGGGCTGGCCTAGATGGGCCTGTTCTAGGCTGCCTGTGTTACCTGTGTGTGACCCTGACCAGATGGCCAGAGGCATCCGAAGGCTGGGCTCATCCAATTTCTGAATCTCTGGAGAAGACACTTCTTGGATCCCCTGGGAGGAGAACATGGGCACACTGAATAGCAGCAAGAAAATATCTTGCCCTCTCAAGCATTTTCCATCTACTGAACTGGCTAGGGCTAGCCAGTGGGTGCCCAGTTACCAGAGTTCTAAGTTCTGTCGGGCCTGTCGCTGAGGAAGTGAGGTCACTTCATTAGGATTCCATGACCTGGGTCCGTTTCTTCTATAATACCTCCCCAAGGGCTGCTCTGGGCTTTTGACTGCTCCCCCTCCCCCATATGAATTCCATAACTGCACAGTAATGCCTCTTGGCTCCTGCATGGGAACACGGCCCCAGTTTGAGAAGTCAGAGCTGGCTGCAGAACCATGCTTTCTAGTGATTTCCATGTCCCTAGATAAGCCATTGTGTCTTTCAGGGCCTCCCCAGTCTCCCCACATGCATAGTGGGCATCTTGCTAGCCACTGCTCCCTGGGAAGCTCATCAGTGAAAGACTAAACTTAGGAAATTCATAGTTGGGTGTCACGTGTAGACCATGTAGCAACTTAAGAAATGACAGAATTGCAAAGAGAGGTGGCAGGCAGCCTGAACTACAGCTGCCCAGGAGACGGGCCTAAGAGTGTAATCTGGGAACGTGCCTTTCCTCCTGGACTGGATTTTCTGCTCTGCACAAGCAAGAGTTTGAAATTAAATGAAACTTGGATAATGTTATCCCTGACAAAAATCCTTCTAATTTCTTCTCAATTAGGT
>NW_006204124.1:0-469 GCF_000334495.1 Tupaia belangeri chinensis
ATTTATTTATTTCTTCCACAAAAGAAAGAGAAAGGCGCCCCAGCAAGGTTGTCACACCACCATCTACCCCAGCATGAGCCAGCCCGGATCACAGACATGCGCACATGCCTGACATACACAAGGAAGCCCTAGGGCATGAACTCGGGGCCTTCCCATGTGAGTCCAGCATTGGGAGCGTTGTCTTTGCACTGTGTTACTGTCTGGGCCTACTGTTACAAATTTTGACATGAGTCTCAAAACAAAATTGGGCCTGTTTTCCAAACCTCTCATTCTAATACATCTCAGAAGAAAGAGGGCTCATCTAGGGTTGTCAACCTACTCAGCACAGCCCACCAGGAAATGACCTTGGGCCCTTGAAACCATTTTCAACACCTGCCACTTTCTCAGCTCTTTAGAAATAGAAACATTTCAAACTATCATCTTGGCCACTAGGGAAAATACTAGGAGTGAGGGCATGACTTTTGTTCCT
>NW_006204124.1:522-741 GCF_000334495.1 Tupaia belangeri chinensis
TTGTCAGATTACAGAGTGTCTGGAGTTCTTACATATGGTATCACCTTTAATCCTCCCAACATCTCTATGAGAGGACTCTGGAAAGTTGGTGGAGGTCCAGCCTGATGGCACAGTAGTAACAAACTGAAACACAGTGCTGGAAGCCACATGGCCAACCACGGGTTCAGGTCCTTGGGTCAGCTTAGAAGCATTCCAGGCACCTGAGTGTGTTCCCAAGAT
>NW_006204125.1:0-3555 GCF_000334495.1 Tupaia belangeri chinensis
GTACATGGGCATGTACAGGTGGGAGTCTGAGCTGATGGCCAGGATAATCAGTAGGTTCCTGATGATGGTGACCAGGTACATGGACAGAAACAGCCCAAAGAGAATGAACTGTGTCTGACTTTGCTGAAAATCCCAGGAGGAGAAATTCTGGAACACATGTTTGATTTCCTGTTTCCATGGGAATAACTAACAGGAAAAGGAAAGGAGTGACAAGCAATTAACACAACAGCACTGAAATTTGGTTCCATTCCATTTCAAGCAAAAAAATTTATACAATCTTGCTTTTTCCTTGTTGACTTCCATTGGGAAAATGGAAAGGCTCTCACCTTTTCCTTTGCGACCACTAGTCTCTAAAAATGTATACATACCTGGCAGGGGAGATACCATGATCATGAAGGTGGTTTTCCCAGGGCGAGGCTTATCCATTGCACTCTGGATGTGCTGACCCCTGCAATTTCCCCAAATGTGGGAAACCCGGCTGCATAATTTGTGGTAGCGGGGACTGCATTCGCACTTTCCCCTGTAAAAATAAATAAAAAAATTAATTAATTAATTAACCTCAATTCTACAGTACTGAAATCCTCTTCAGTCTGGCTTCCCAATGACTAGGCAGAATCAACAGAACAGAGAATTTGGTAACTGCACCTAACAAAAATACGCACTTTCCAAAATTATTGAGCCATTGGAAAAGTCATGACATATTTTTCTATGTTTTTTTCTGTGTAAAAATGTGTCATGACTTTTCTGATGACCCAATAGTTTAAGAGTCATTAAGCAAACAGACAACCCAATCCGTAATAAACCCCAAGGTAGAGGGAGAATTAAATTTCTAGAGTTACCACATTATATTATTCAAAATACCCTGCTCTCAACAAAATATTATGAGGATTGCCATGAAACAAGAAAGCATGACACAGGAAGAAATTAATTAGAAATTCTGATCCTGCAAAAACTCAGGTATTAGATTTATTAGAGAAATACTTTGTTTTATTTTTTTAAAAGAATTTTTGTCTTAAGGTGTGTTGCTAAAGAGAGATAGAGAGAGGCAGTGAAAAGGAAAATAAAAAAATCACTCCGGGGTGTGGGGGATGGCCTTGCCACAAACCCTTCAACTCCATTCTTTTCCTGGAATTTGGGCATACATGCACATGCAGCCTGGTGTGATTTTCAATCCTTTGGGTCTGGGACTCAAATTGCCAGCTGCCATGTGGGAGCCCAGTGTTGTAATCACAATACCACCTGCTGGTCTTGACTCTTGGTTCTAAGCTTGACTCATCGTATCTGTAGTCTCAAAAGCATCAGACCTTTGGAGAACAGAATTCTGACTACTTTTCCTATTGTAAGACACTTTTTTTTTCTTTTCTTATCTTTTTAAAATTTTTATATTCAATCACTACATCTTTACACCACACAAAATGAATTTTCCCAGCTTGAATACACTCTTTATTATTCCAGTCAAAGATATTACCATACACATTATTATCAACACATCATTTTTCATTTTTATGTCCTTTAAATGTTTTGTTTCTTTTTTCCCCCTTGACTCTCTCCCTCCTATAACCCCCATTTCCCATCCACCTCCTTCCACACTGACTCTAGTATCCTCAGTTGCTCTCCATGATTTTATACCTTCTAGTCTTTCAGTTTCTGCATAGAGTACAGACATTTGGTATATATTAAGTGGGGATTCTAAGATAATTTCTAAGGGGTCCCAGGAGAGTCACATCTACAAACACTAATCTTGCTGTAACAGACTGCTTTAAAAAAATATTCATTGGGTCCAGTAGATGACATGGTTGGGGACTGAACTTCCACATGACTAACTGTGGTTCAAGTCCTGGACCTGACAGCTTGCTTTCTCACTTTCCCTCCATCTCTGGTCAAGTTAAAAAAATTGCGGTAATAATAAATAAAATTAAACAATTCTTAAAAAATTAAGATATTCTTTTAAAAACTATCTATTTAATTTAATTCAACAGAGTTAATTATCTATTTAATTTAATTTGATAGAGTGAGAAAGCAAGCTGCTAGTTCCAGGACTCAAACCATGGTTGGCCATGTGGGAGTCTAGAACCTTAACCACTTCACCACCTGCTGGCCCCATGTCACAGACTCCATTGTTACAGTGATTGTGGGATGCTCCATATATCCTGTCCCTGGCAAAATGTTATTAGATACATAGAATCTACAATTAGATACAGTAGATACATAAGACTTCTTATCTCTGTTAAAGATAAACACAGGAATTATTTTTCTGACTGACTTTCTTTTGGAAACAAAGACTTGCATTTTTACCAATACTAACCTAAAAATTTCTAAACCCAACTATAACCTAAAACTGCCTGCCTTCCAAGATATCCCAGCTTTTTGGGGGCAGGTCAATAAAAAAATTTCATATGATGACTAGCAATTTTGTGTCTCTTGCTTTCAGAACTGAAAAACAAAACAAATAAAACAAAGTGAATAAAAAAATCCCACTGCATCTGAGCACCCCAAAACAACACTTTTGTGTTTTTTCCAGACCTCATTGCTTATATTCATGTTTAGAATATACTGTTTCAATTATTATTACTAATTTTTTACAGAACCTTGGTTATTTTTTGATAATTTTTTTACCTTATTTATTTTTTAAATTGTTTTTGAAACATAGTTTAACATCTACAACTTATGCATTCTTTCAAAAGTAACTTCAGCATCATATTTTTTGCTTGTTTTACATTTTTAAAAAATTTACACTTGATCACTGTATATCTTTACAGTATGCAGCATGACTTTTCCCAGCGTGAATGCAATTCAAGTTAGGTCAGAGATATTAGAGTCTTGGTTATTTCTATTAACACATTATTTACTTATTGTTCTTAGGTTTTTGCCATAGGGTGCATCTAATGAGCAGAGAGAGACAGACAGAGGGAAAGTGAGAAGTCATTCCCCCACCAGGTGGATAGCCACACCACAATCCCTTCTCCTCCATTCTCCTTTCCAGATTTGGGTACCCACACACAGGTTCCCTCTGTGATTTTCAAATTGCTGGGGCCAGGACTCGGACCATGGTCAGCCATGTGGGAATCCAGCGTCTCAATCATCATGCCACCTGCTGGCCCCTCTGTTGACACATTTTATACTCACTGCGTGCTGATGAGAAATAGATCCACAGAACATATGAAACATTTCCAGGGTCCATTGGTCCTGGATGAAAAAGGCTGAAGTAGAACTCACACTTGTTGGATTCCAAATCAGAACCTTTCTCACTCCTTGCAGCTGCCTCCCTCCGTCAGTGTCCTACAATTAAGAGGAAACAATAAAAGAGAAATAGAGCTGGATTCTGAGACTTGCACTTATATAAGAAAGGATCTATTTCTGTTTCAGGAGAAGAGTGGCTCTGGAATTGGGCTCTGAGATTAAAAGCAAGAAGAGGGCTAGCGGTTGACCCCATATGGTCAACTAGTTGGTTTGAGTCCCAGATCTGGCAGCTGAAAAGTCACCCTGGATGCAAATACATGCATGCCCAAAATCTCAAGAGGAGAATGGAGGAGATGGGATTGTGGTGTGGCTAAT
>NW_006204125.1:8603-15143 GCF_000334495.1 Tupaia belangeri chinensis
CCACCTCCTTCCACACTGACTCTAGTATCCTCAGTTGCTCTCCATGATTTTATACCTTCTAGTCTTTCAGTTTCTGCATAGAGTACAGACATTTGGTATATATTAAGTGGGAATTCTAAGATAATTTCTAAGGGGTCCCAGGAGAGTCACATCTACAAACACTAATCTTGCTGTAACAGACTGCTTTAAAAAAATATTCATTGGGTCCAGTAGATGACATGGTTGGGGACTGAACTTCCACATGACTAACTGTGGTTCAAGTCCTGGACCTGACAGCTTGCTTTCTCACTTTCCCTCCATCTCTGGTCAAGTTAAAAAAATTGCGGTAATAATAAATAAAATTAAACAATTCTTAAAAAATTAAGATATTCTTTTAAAAACTATCTATTTAATTTAATTCAACAGAGTTAATTATCTATTTAATTTAATTTGATAGAGTGAGAAAGCAAGCTGCTAGTTTCAGGACTCAGACCATGGTTGGCCAGGTGGGAGTCTAGCACCTTAACCACTTCACCACCTGCTGACCCCATGTCACAGACTCCATTATTACAGTGATTATGGGATGCTCCATATATCCTGTCCCTGGCAAAATGTTATTAGATACACAGAATCTACAATTAGATACAGCAGATACATAAGACTTCTTATCTCTGTTAAAGATAAAAACAGGAATTATTTTTCTGACTGACTTTCTTTTGGAAACAAAGACTTGCATTTTTACCAATACTAACCTAAAAATTTCTAAACCCAACTATAACCTAAAACTGCCTGCCTTCCAAGATATCCCAGCTTTTTGGGGGCAGGTCAATAAAAAAATTTCATATGATGACTAGCAATTTTGTGTCTCTTGCTTTCAGAACTGAAAAACAAAACAAATAAAACAAAGTGAATAAAAAAATCCCACTGCATCTGAGCACCCCAAAACAACACTTTTGTGTTTTTTCCAGACCTCATCGCTTATATTCATGTTTAGAATATACTGTTTCAATTATTATTACTAATTTTTTACAGAACCTTGGTTATTTTTTGATAATTTACCTTATTTAATTTTTAAAATTGTTTTTGAAACATAGTTTAACATCTACAACTTATGCATTCTTTCAAAAGTAACTTCAGTATCATTTTTTTGTTTGTTTTACATTTTTTTAATTTTTACAATTGATCACTGTACATCTTTACAGTATGCAGCATGGCTTTTCCCAGCGTGAATGCAATTCAATTTAGGTCAGAGATATTAGAGTCTTGGTTATTTCTATTAACACATTATTTACTTATTGTTCTTAGGTTTTTGCCATAGGGTGCATCTAATGAGCAGAGAGAGACAGACAGAGGGAAAGTGAGAAGTCATTCCCCCACCAGGTGGATAGCCACACCACAATCCCTTCTCCTCCATTCTCCTTTCCAGATTTGGGTACCCACACACAGGTTCCCTCTGTGATTTTCAAATTGCTGGGTCCAGGACTCAGACCGTGGTCAGCCATGTGGGAATCCAGTGTCTTAATCATCATGCCACCTGCTGGCACCTCTGTTGACACATTTTATACTCACTGCGTGCTGATGAGAAATAGATCCATAGAACATATGAAACATTTCCAGGGTCCATTGGTCCTGGATGAAAAAGGCTGAAGTAGAACTCACACTTGTTGGATTCCAAATCAGAACCTTTCTCACTCCTTGCAGCTGCCTCCCTCCGTCAGTGTCCTACAATTAAGAGGAAACAATAAAAGAGAAATAGAGCTGGATTCTGAGACTTGCACTTATATAAGAAAGGATCTATTTCTGTTTCAGGAGAAGAGTGGCTCTGGAATTGGGCTCTGAGATTAAAAGCAAGAAGAGGGCTAGCGGTTGACCCCATATGGTCAGCTACTTGGTTTGAGACCCAGATCTGGCAGCTTAAAAGTCACCCTGGATGCATATACATGCATGCCCAAAATCTCAAGAGGAGAATGGAGGAGATGGGATTGTGGTGTGGCTAATACCCAGACAATGATTTCTCACCCTCTCTCTCACTCTGTGTGTATCTTACTCTCTCCAACAAACGCACATGCTCTATGAACAAACAAAATAAAAGCAAGAAACTGGAAGGGAGTAAGCTGCACAGATATCCTTCAGAGTTAGAGACTCAAACTATGTAGGACTTTGAATCAATTCTCTTTCACTATTTCATCACCCCAGACTGTACCCCAGAAGATATCACCAATAAAAGGTTTTCCCTAGGGTGTAGCAGATGGCATAGCGGTTACCTCACTAGACTCCCACATGGTTCATTGCTGTTTGAGTCCTGGACACGGTGACTTGAAATTCATGCTTTGAGCACATGTGCGTACATGCATGCCCAAAATCCTGGGAGAAGAATGAAGAGAAGGGATTGCAGCATTGTCATTCCCCCTTGAGAATGATTTCTCATTTTCCATCTCACTGTCTCTGTCTCTCCAGAGAACTTTTGTGCCCTAAGACAAAAAGCATTAAAAATTAATTTTACTTCTCTCACATTGTTTTCCCATGGTACTTACCACAAGTGCTTTGGTTTCTTCTGTTGGTATCATTTAACAGACTTGGCTTTCCTGGTCCTTCCTTCCTGGGACCATGGGTGTCAGGGACTGGATGTCAGATCCTGGTTCTCTGGATTGAATGTACATTTTGGAGAGGTACAGAGAGGGTGCTTATTGCCTGGAGCTGGTGAGCTGTAGGTGATCTCTGCAGATGGAGAAGTTACAGTTATGGAGATCCAAAAGTTGAATTCTCAGAGCTCTTCATTAAAACAAAACTAAACAAATAATTTTTTTATGGGACCATCAGTTAGCGTAATGGCTATGTCACTGGACTCCCACATAGTCGACCATGGTTCGAGTCCCAGACCAGGTGGCTTGAACTCACACCAGGTGCGTGTGTGTGCATGCCCAAGATCCCAAGAGGAGAATGGAGGAGAAGGGATTGCAGTGTGGCCATCCCCCCTGGGGGTGATTTCTCGCTTTCTGTCTCTCTGTCTTTCTCTGTCTGTCTGGTGAGCACACGTGCCCTATAGCAAAAACTTCTCCAAAAAAAAAAAAAAAAGAAAACAAAAAGCATTGTTTTTTGGTTGCTCAATTCTCTAGACAATTCAGATCCTAGGGGGCCAAGGAAGCATAAACAGAAGAAAGTTTTTCTCCATGGATTTGCCTTTAGGGACAGATGCACCCTCCCTCCCTACCAATGGTGCCCATCTTCCCTGGAGTGAGCATTCTCTAGTGGATATAACATCTCATGCAAGGAAAATCTTAAAGACCACCCTTGTGAACATCCAAATTTCTGTGAACAAGTGATATTCCAGAGTCTGACTTCGAGTTATGGATATGTCACTTGTGGAAAGGGAAATAAGCAAATGGGAGAATAACAGATGTCATATGTTAAGAATGAGGTTGCCTTGGGACCAGCATGTAATGTGGTAGTTAAGGCACTGGACTACCATGGGGCCAACTGTGGCCTGAGTTCCAGATCTGGTAGCTTGAAAAATCACACCAGGTGTGTGTGTGTGTGTGTGTGTGTGTGTGTGTGTGTGGGTGTGTCCCAAATCCCAGAATAAGAATTGAGGAGAAGGGATTGGAATGTGGCCATTCCCTCAGGGGTTGATTTCTCACTTTCACTCTCTCTATCTCTCCCCTGTGATTACATGTGCCCAATGGCAAAAAAAAAAAAAAAAGAAAATAGAAAAAAACAGAAGAAGAAGGAGAAGGAGAAGAAGAGGAGGAGGAGGGAGAGGAAAAGGAAGAGGAGGAGAGGAAGAAGAAGAAGGAAAAGAAGAAGAGGAAGAAGGAGAAGGAGGAGAAGGAGAAAGGGGAGGAGGAAAAGGAGGAGGAGGAGAAGGAGAAGGAGAAAGAAGAAAAAAACAATGAGGTTGCCTTTGGGCCAGCAGGACTCCCACATGGTCAATCACCATTCAAGTACCAGACCTAGTGACTTGAAAATCACACCAGACACATGAACATGAGTGCGCAAAATGAGAAAAAAATGTGGTATGACCATCTACTTGGGAAGAGTAATTTCTTTTTCCCTCTCTTTGTCTCTCTTTGGAAAACACATGTACCTTAAAAAAAAAAAAAAGAATGAGGTTGCTTCTTTCACTGGTGAGACATCAAGAAAACAAGTCATCCCTCCATCCATACATTATATATGTACTTGGGTATCAAATTGGATATAAAAGTATCCCATGAATTGAAACATGACCTTTCTTTATTTTCTTCTGTTTCCTTGAGTTCTGGCCTTTGTTTTCAGTTACCTTTTGAAATACACTGAACCCAGGTCCTCTTATTCTGAAATTTGCTCTCACCTCTAAAATCATGCACACACACCCAGCACATATACATGTAAAACACATGATGGCTTCCTGGGACTAGATTAACACCAAGCATTTTACTATTACAGAAGGAGTAGCTATAAGTCAAGCTGTCACTATCATACAATCTTTCTCCTAACCCCCAGGCCTTGGACTGGTATTAGTTTGTGGTCTGTTGGGGGCTAGACTGCAGACCAGTGCCCATTGGCTGAGCCAGGCAGAGATATACCTGCTGAGCAAGTGAATGAGGCTGCGTTTGTATTTGCAGCCACTCCGCATTGCTGGCATGGCTGCCTGGGCTCCACCTCCTTTTGGATCAGTGACTGTATTGGATTCTTATGGGAGTGTAAACCTTGCTGTTATGTAATCATTTCATTGTTTATTGCAGTGTGATCATGGTGATGAAAATGAGGTGCATAATGGATAAGGGGTGCGCTTGGGTCATACTGTGACCAGTCATCCCCCCAGTTCCCTGAACTCCATCTGTGAGGGGATTGTCTTCAGCAAGGCCAGTCAAAAATGGTGGGAATATTAGGGATAGTTCCCCTATAGAATATAGAAATGATGGGGCCAGAAAGTGATGTAGTGGTTAAGGTGCTGAACTATCACATGTCTGATCGTGGTTTGAATCCCGGACTCAGCAGCTTCAAACTCACATTGAGTGCACATGTGTGCATGCCCAAAATTCCAAAAGGAGAATGAAGGAAATGAAATTGCAGTGTAGTCATCCCTCTGGGAGATGATTTATCACTTTCTCTTTCACTGTTTTTGTCTCTCTCTCTTTCTCTGGTGAGTGCATTTGTCCTAAGTTAAAAATCTCTTTATTTATTTTTAAATTTTAAACATTTTATTTTATTATTTTTTAAATTTTTATTTATTTTTATTATACTTTTTTCTTTTATTTTTTTTCACTTCATTTTCTTCCATACTTTCAATCACATTATTATTTGTCTTACAAAATGGGTATTTCAGTAGGTGAACATTTCTCCTAGTACTGTTGATAAAACTATGAAATATCTTCAACAGATAATACCACATCTCTTTATGCCATTAATGCTTTGCCTCCATGTCCTTTCGCCAAAAGTCCTTCCTCAGACCCTCCTCTTTCACACACACTATATCTGGTATTTACACCTATATACTGAGTTTCTATATCCTTTAGACAATTGGTTTCAGTCATAGAGTGCAGACACTCAGTATATATTAAGTGGGGACATACAATGCCTCTCCTTCTTAGCATGGCTTGCTTCACTCCATAGTAAGTCTTCCATATTCATCCCCTTCCTGTCAAAAGCCAGGTTTTTTTATGGGTGAATAGTATTCCATTGAGTATATGTGCCACAGTTTTTCTAATGATTCATCAGTTCGTGGGCATTTGGGTTGTTTCCATAACTTAGCAATTGTAAATAGTGTCGCAATAAACATCGATGTGCAAGCGCTTTTCTGATTAAGTATTCTTCTGTCCTTTGGGTAGATACCAAGGAGTGGGATTGCTGGATCATATGGTAGTTCTATTTGTTGATTTTTGAGGAATCTCCAAATTGTTGTCCACAGTGGTTGGACCAATTTACATTCCCACCAGCAGTGTAAGAGAGTTCCCTTTTCACCACACCCCTGCCAGTACTTATCAGTTTTTGTTTTTTTAATCTTAGACATTCTGATGGGGTTAGGTGATATCTCATTGTTGTTTTGATCTGCATTTCTCTTACAATGAAGGATATTGAACATTTTTTCATATGCCTTTTAGCTATTCATATGTCATCTTTAGAGAGTGGTTTTTTCAACTCATCCTCTCATTTTTTAATAGGATTGACTGTCTTTCTGGAACAGCTGCTTGAGTTCCTTGTGAATTCTGGTTATGAGTCCCTTATCTGATGCATAGTTTACAAAAATATTTTTCCATTCTGAGGGCTGTCTATCCACACAAATCACTGTGTCTTTTGCCATGCATAAACTTCTTAGTCTATTGTAATCCCACTTGTCTATTTTGGGGATTATTGACTATGCATCGGGAGTCTTATTTAAGAAATCTTTCTCTACCCCAATGTCTCCAGTGTTTTCTAGGAGAAATTTTATAGTTTGGGGTCTTAGATTTAGATTTTTGATCCACCTTGACTTAATTTTTGTCAGAGGTGAGAGGTAGGGGTTCAGATTCATCTTTCTGCAAGTGGAAATCCAATTTTCCCAGCACGATTTGCTGAAGAGGTTTTCCTTTTCCCACTGAATTG
>NW_006204125.1:15214-18535 GCF_000334495.1 Tupaia belangeri chinensis
AACCCCCAGAGGGGATGGCCACACCGCAATACCTTCTCCTCCATTCTCCTCTTGGGATCTTGGGCACACATGCACACGCATCTGGCATGGGTTTTAAGCCACCGGGTTCGAGACATGAACTGCGGTCGACTACATGGGAGTCCAGTGACATAGCCATTATGCTAACTGCTGGTTCACTTGACTTTATTTTTGTCAGAGTTGAGAGGTAGGAGTTCAGATTCATCTTTCTGCAACTGGAGATCCAGTTTTTCCAGCATCATTTGCTGAAGAGGTTTTCCTTGGATTGACTGGTACCCCTTGTCAAAAATCAGTTGGTTGTATGAGCATTTATTTCTGGGGACTCTATTCTGTCCCATTGGTCCACCTGTCTGTTTCTGTGCCAGTGCCATGCTGTTTTGATTACCACAGCTTTGTAGTATATATTTGGGTCAGGGAGTGAGATGCCGCCCACTCCACTCTTCTTTTGCAGAACTGCTTTGGCAATACAGGATCTGCTGGGACCATGCTGAGTATGAAAGAACTGCCCCTCATGACTAAGAGCAAGGACTTGGCTGAGGAGAACTGTTTGCAAGGTCAACAGTTTTTTGAGTTCTGATCCTCCACTGTGTTACTGTACTACCCTGCACTCAATTTCCCTGCTATGGGCCTTATTGCTGTACCCCGGTACCCCATAAAGGCACCCCCTGCCTTACTATAACTTTTACAATAATCTTGAAGGAATGCAGATCCACTAAAGCAGCGGCTGCATAAGGCGGCAGCTGTGAATGGGAATTACTCCCATTAGATTCACCCCATCCTCCTAGAAAATGTCAATAAAGAATGCTACATTCACTTTTCCTACTGGGGATTACATAGATAAGCATTAGAAAAGTTTAGGTTAAAGCTAATAACTGGCGAAGATCTCAGTAGCTGGGAGGGACTCAGGGACTCATCCACAAGGTGCTGTTACCCCAAAAACCATAAGCCACCCTTACTCTCAGGACAAGGGAAGATTGTCATTCCCCAAGCCACAGTCATGGTATAGAGCAGCATGTAGAAGGGTCCCAAGTACACAGTAACCTTTAGCTACTCACAAGACCATATTCCTTTCCTATGTAGACTCACCCTCTTAGCTGTAGACTACCCCAGAGATAACATAGGTATTCCACTTTAGTATATACTAACCTTGTCTTTACTAAACCAGACAAAATTTATGTCTAGGCCTTTATAATTGCTGCAACCCTAGCCTGAGGCTGAAGTTCTCAAAAGCTGACCTGGGGCTCAAGTTCTCAAGCCAATCTGGGACTGAAATAATCAAGCTGGTCTGGGACTGAGGTTATTAAGATTCCTGGGATTCCTCTCATCCAAAGACCCTCCCTGGTAATCAAGATCTAAGAAGAAAATGCACCCGAAAAATGGACTTTCTCGTTCTAAGAATTATGACTGTTTATACCTAAACAAAACAGATGTCATGTTTTATAATTATTGTTCCTATACTTTGAATGCTTTACCTTTTGGAGTAAAATCTTTCACTTACTTTCCCTCACCCATCCTACTCCTGTAAAACTCCTATAATAAATACGCATGACTCCTGGCCATCAGGGCTACAGTCTTGAGTTTACTCTGGCTGTAGCTGGCTGAAAACATGATAAGGGGCATTGAGGTCCTGGCCTGACTTTGTTCACTCATGTCGCCTTCCTGCGCACCCACCCCGACTAGAGCACGGCTTCTGACAAGGATCTCTCATGACTCCAGACAAACTCTATGATCGTCTTTCCTCCAGGGGGGATGGCCACACTGCAATCCCTTCTCCTCCATTCTTCTCTTGGAATCTTGGGCATGCATGCATACACACACATACACACACACGCGCGTGCGTGCCTGGTGTGAGTTTAAGCCACCAGGTTCGAGACTTAAACCATGGTTGACTTCATGGAACTCCAGAGATGTAGCCACTACACCATTTACTGGTCCCTGATCTTTGCCATTCTGACAGGGGTTAGGTGGTATCTCACTGTGGTTTTAATCTGCATCTTCCTTATGATGAGGGATGTTGAGCAGTTCTTCATGTTTTTTGGCTGTTCATACATCTTCCTTAGAGAGTTTTTTGAGTTTTTTGTTCAGATTTTTTTCCATCTTTTGGGGTTTTCTTTTTTTTTTTTTCTTTCAGGTGAGCCACTTGAGTTCCCTGTGTATTCTAGTTATCAGTCCCTTATCTGAGGCATATTTTACGAACATATTCTCCCTTCGCTAATGTTGTCAATTCACACTAATTTCTGTGTACTTTGCTGTGCAAAAACTTCTTAATCTGAAATGACCCCACTTGTCCATTTTAGGGATTATTACCTATGCTTTGGGAGTCTTCTTTAAGAAGTCTATGCCTACCCCAAATTATCCCAGAGTTTTCCATCAGTAGTTTATAGTTCAAGGTTCTAGCTTCAGATCTTTAATTCTTTTTGAGTTTATTTTTGTTAGTAATCAAAGATGGGGACCCAGCTTCATTTTTCTGCAGGTGTACACCCAGTTTTTCTAGCACCATTTGCTAAAGAGGTTTTCTTTTTCTTACTGATTGATTGGTTTCCTTTGTCAAAAAAAAAATCAGTTGGATGTAAGCTTTGGGGTTTATTTTTGGGGTCTCTATTCTATTCCACTCTTCTACCTGTATATTTTTGTACCAATACCATGTCATTGTGATTATCACAGCTTTATAATATATCTTGGGATCAGGGAGTGAGGTGCCACCCACTCCACTTTTCTTGCACAGGATAGCTTTGGCAATACGAGGTTTTTTATGATTACAGACAAATTCTTTGATTGTCTTTTCTAGATCTGTGAAGAATGTCTCTGGTGTTTTGATTGAAATTGTGTTAAATATGTAGAGTAGAATTGCATTTTGATTATATTAATTCTTCCAATCCAGGAACTTTGGATGTCCTTCCACTTATTTTTTCATTTTCAATATCTTTTAAAAAATTTTTCACAGTTTTCTTTGTAAGGGTCTTTGATTTCCTTAGGTTTACCCCTAGGTATCTTATATATTTTGTGGCTATGGTAAAAAGGATTCCTTTCTTCAGATCTATTGCATTCAACTTGTTCATAAATAGAAATACTATAGATTTTTGGATGTTGATTTTGTAACTTGCCACTTTACTACATTCATTTATTACTTCAAGAAGTTCTTTCATGAAAATCTTTAGGTCTTCTAGGTATATCATCATTTGCAAATAAAGATATTTTCAACTATTCTTTGCCTATTTAAATAACTTTTATGTTATTATCTTTTCTAATTATGTTGACTAAGATTTCCAGCACTATATTGAGAAGTGGAGAAAGTGGGCATCC
>NW_006204125.1:19998-27120 GCF_000334495.1 Tupaia belangeri chinensis
CAACTCTTGGACATCAGAGATAAGGCCCTCAGTAATTTCTTTATGGTATAGAGAATATCCTAATCCAGCTGGCAGCTGTAGCTGCAGTGATGCCCAAGGTGGCAAGAATAGAGAGGAACTGTATAGCGTGTTTGGATCTATGGGGAATGAGGTCAAAAGTAGGGATGGGGACTGGTTCATCCCCTTTGGCATTTATTGCACAATTCATGAGGTTGATTTTGTTTCTGACTACCAATATTTTTTGTCCTGCAATTTTTTGCCATATGTCTGGGCCAACCACAATTGAAGCAATTGTCTCTATTGTTACGGTTAAGGAATTGGCAGACAGTATACCCTTGAACGGCAGTGGCCATAGCCAATTCCTGTTGGTATGCCGACCCAATATCAGGACATAGGCGAATATATCCTGATAAATCTGTCTTTTTTCCATATGGCTTGATTGCTGCTTGACAGGCAGCATTAGTGTTCTCGTATGTCAATTGTTTAACAAAATTGGTGCCTGTATCAGCACTGCCAAATATTTTTCCTGCTACAGTAATTAACCAATGAACAAACTCAGAAAAAGGTTTGTCAGGCCCTTGTTTTATTTTGGTAAGGGAGGTACTTAAATCTCCATTAGTAGGAAGTTTTCTCCAAGCTTTCACGCCTGCCATATGAATTTGAGCAAGTAGCCCTGGATCATATTGCATTTGAGTGTCACTAGTTGTATAATTGCCTTCTCCCAATAACATCTGCTGTCCAGTTATTGTTGGCCTGGGCATTATGGCGTGCAGTCTCCCTACAATTTTCCACATATTCTGATTTCCAAAATAAGTAATTCCCTCCAGAGAGCATAGCACCAGCTAATGTTTGTCAGCCCATTGGTGTAAGCCAATTGTCTGCCACCGATTCAACTATGGCTAAAGTATATGGAGCTGTAGCTCCATATTGAGCAACTGCTGTTTTAATTTCTTTTATTATTTTAAAGTCAAAGCCGTTATGATTGTGCCATGTTTGTCCTTGTTGATCTATGGTCTCTGTTACTGGGAAGGGTTCCTGTTCCTCAAAGTTCATTAATAGTTGTGGTGTCTGAACTGGTTTAATTTTCATGCCAGGGGTAAATGTGTGCTGGTAACGATTTTGTGAGGAATCTGCACTTTTAGATTTACCCACTCTCAGTTTTTAAAATTGTGATATTAAGTATTGATGTTTCTTTTCTAATTGAATTGGTTCTTTAAGTTGTTTAATTTTATTCAGAACCTCTTCCCTAGGATTGATAACCAGCACCACCAAAGGTGGTGTGGGTGTGACTGAATTGTAAGATAGTGGTCGTTTTTTGCAAGGTGGCCATTTTGGATTATTGTACTTGGCAGCCTGTGTTTCTAAAATTTCTTCTTCAGGTGGCCATTTTGGATTAATGTATCTGGCGGCCTGTGTTTCTAAAGTTTCTTCTTCAGAATCAGTTAATTGGTCATCTAAACAAACTTTAAGTTCTGTAAGAGATGGGTATAATTTTTTCGGGGGCTTTTTGAAGTTTGTAACTTCACCATTGATTCTCGGTTTTTTAATTTGTTTTGGCTGGCATCCAATTGTTTATTAAGATCTGTTACTTCTTCCTCACTGTCTAAAGAAATTAAATATTTTTATTTTTTTGTGCCAGGGTCTATTTTAGTTTCTATGGCATCTTCACTATCTGTCTGACTTTTATATTTTTTGTATAATTTGTTCTCCCTCTGTGACAACTGCCGCAAATTTAGTATCAGTTGGCCAGAACCTAATGATCTCTATTAGATTTCAATAAGAGAGGAAAGAAAGAAAGAAAGAGAGAAAGAAAGAAAGAAGAAAGGAAGAAAGAAAGAAATTGTTTAATCTTAATTTTAACTCCACAGGTCTTGAGGGCTTCAGTAAGCCCATGAACAAATAATTCATGTTTACTAATTTCTTGTCCCATAATCACCCTTATTACTTGTTAAGTAACCTTTGTTACTTACCTGGACGTTTCTCTGTCGTCTTCTTCTGTTTTCTGCTGTGGCTTTCTTTGTTCCAGTGCTCCTCACTGGATCCCTTGTACCCAGATCCCTGTTTGGGCGCCACGTGTCCCAACCCACAGGACAGTCAAACAGTTTCCTGAGGGAGGGAGAGAAGGGACAAACACATGAAGTGGAGACAAAACAAGGTGTTGATCAAGTCTTGTTTATTAAGAAAGAATTGCGAGCTTATATACAAGCTGGTGGGCACCGATTGTTTGCCCAAAATGCAAATGACATAAAACAATATGTGGGTGGGTCTTTCCCATTGTCTAGAAACCCAACCACCCCACAGGGAGAATGGTTGGTCACATGATTTCTGAGAAACGGCTTGCTCAATGAGGAAGTGAAACCTAATGGTTTCTAAGATGGTGGACAGCCCTCAAGATGGTGGAGCTGTCAAGATGGCTTCCAAATGCAATGCCCTCCACAACTAAATGAGGGTAATTAGTATATTTGTCATCTCAAGCATTTGCAATTATTTTGTATTAGAAAAAAATTCTCATTTAAAAATTATTTTCTTAATTTTACTTATAATTAGTATTATTATGTAATTTTGTTATAGGGCACATGCACTCATCAGAGAGAGAGAGACAAGGAGAGAGAAGGAGGGAGAAGGAAAGTGACACAGCAAGCTGCCAGGACTAGGACTCTATTTATGATTGACCACATGGAAATCCAGCACTTTAACCACTACACTACCTGCTGGCCACTCTTTTATTTATTTTTTTTAAAATAAAGTTGTGACTTCAATAGAG
This sequence comes from Tupaia belangeri chinensis, assembly GCF_000334495.1. Classification (NCBI taxonomy): domain Eukaryota; kingdom Metazoa; phylum Chordata; class Mammalia; order Scandentia; family Tupaiidae; genus Tupaia; species Tupaia belangeri. Next base: position 22,763 of record NW_006204125.1, read on the forward strand.
ATTTTTAAAAGTTGTATTTATACTAAATCATTGTACAGCTTTACAGTGTACAACATGGAGGAACAGACTCCTGTTTGTAATTTAATTTAGATATACAGTAAATAGTTGAACTTCTTGTTACTATTTAACAGGGCTGGAATTGTGATAGTCTGGTATTTGAAGCTGTAGAATTTTACCTCATTCTACAGTGGGGAATCATGGAAGAAAAAGGATGGCTTAAACAGGAAGTTTGGGCGATAATCTCTGTAATACAGAAAGCCCTCTCTGGGTCAATGTGAGTATTGAGCTGGGATAGCTACCAATCTGGGATAGCTGGAGAAGACAACAGAAAAGTAATATAAGGCATGGGACTGAGGACCATGAGGTAGAGAAGTAATGAAGATGTTTGAGAGGCAGAAGAAAAATATCAGCCTCATCTTCTCACCAGGAATAACCATTTATTTAGAAAAGAACTGCTAAAGTTTATCTATCTATCTATCATCTATCTATCTATCTATCTATCTATCTATCTCTATCTATCTATATATTGGGATTATATCTGTTGACCGGTTTAGAAGGATAATAGCATTTACAATAGTTCAGTTGCTGGGGTCAGAAGGTGGTATGGTGGTTAAGGTTCTGGACTCCCACATGGTAATTCGACTCCTAAATCTGGTGGCTTAAATTCACACTGGGAGAATGGTGGAGAATGGAGGAGAAGGGACTGTGGCATGGCCTTACCCCCAGGAGGGGGATTTCTTACTTCTCTCTCTGGCAAGTGTACACGCCCTATAGCAAAAACTAGGGGAAAGCCTTTCTTGTTTTGAAATCGTTGGCAAAACTTAAAAATAAATACGGCTATGCCCCACCCTTGAAGATTCTGATATGGAAGATCCATGAGCCTTAATATTTATATTTATGAAAGGTTTGGTCAGTTCCATAGTTAATTGATGGAGTTTTTAATATTTTTTTTGCTGTAGGGCACATGTACTTGTCAGAGAGACAGAAAGAGAGATCACCCCTCAAGGGGGATGGCCATTTCACAGTCTTTCTCCTCCACTATTCTCTTGAAATTTTGAGTACATACGCACTCTTGCCCAGCATGAGTTTTAAGCTGCCAGATCTGGGACTCGCACCATGTTCGACTATGTGGGAGTCCAGCAACATAACCATTTACATCATCTGCTGGTCCCTGTAGTTCATTCTAAAGCAATTCTCTAATGGTGGTGAACTGACCTTTATTTAATAGAGAGTGGTCCTACAGAGAGGAAAGTATGAATGTCTACATTTAAGAAGCATTAGGGGGACCAGCAGTTAGTGTAATGGCTATGTCACTGAACTCCCATGTAGTTGACCGCGGTTCAAGTCCCAGACCCGGTAGCTTAAACTCACGCAGGGCGTGTGTGCGTGTGTGCCCAAGATCCCAAGAAGAGAATGGAGGAGAAGAGATTGCGGCATGGCCATCCCCCCGGGGGATGATTTCTCGCTTTCTGTCTCTCTGTTTGTCTCTGTCTTTCTGGTGAGCACATGCGCCCTATAGTAAAAACCTCTCCAAAAAATTATTTTAATATATACACACACATGCATATGTATTGTTTACATTTAATCACGGTACATTTTTACCACATACAAAATCATTTTTCCAAGCATGAAGAGAGTGCACATTAGTCCTGTCAAAGGTATTACCATATTACACTATTATCACTTTTCATTTTTGCCTTTTAAATGTTTTTCCCCCATTTCCTCCCTTCTACCCCTTATTACTTGCTGCCTCCTATAGTGTCTCTAGTATCTACAGTTGCCCTCCCTGCTTTTATACCTTCCAGTCTCTCAGTTCCTGCCCCCTATCTATCTATCTATCTATCTATCTATCTATCTATCTATCTATCTATCTATCTATCTATCATCTATCTATCATCTATCTATCTATCTATCTATCTATCTATCATCTATCTATCATCTATTCTATCTATCATCTATCTATCTATCATCTATCTATCATCTATCTATCTATCTATCTATCTATCTATCTATCTATCTATCTATCTATCATCTATCTATCTATATCTATCTATCTATCTATCTATCTATCTATCTATCTATCTATCTATCTATATCTATCTATCTATATATTGGGATTATATCTGTTGACCGGTTTAGAAGGATAATAGCATTTACAATAGTTCAGTTGCTGGGGTCAGAAGGTGGTATGGTGGTTAAGGTTCTGGACTCCCACATGGTAATTCGACTCCTAAATCTGGTGGCTTAAATTCACACTGGGAGAATGGTGGAGAATGGAGGAGAAGGGACTGTGGCATGGCCTTACCCCATTGGAGGTGATTTATCACTTTCTCTCAGGCTCGCTCTTGCTCTCTCTTTCATGAATGCATACACCATATGGGAAAAAAAGCAACAACAAAAAAGGAACAGAAACTTAAAAAATGTAGAATAATGACCATGTGGGGAAGAGGCTGAGGGTGGGTGGTGAGACAGGGAGGTAGTGTTATTATATTTTGATCAACTTAACTGGGGAGAAATGTTCATATACTGAAATGATCACCTTGTAAGCTAAATAATGTGGTTGAATGCATAAAAATGTAAATAAAAATAAATAATAAAAATAAATAAGTAAATAATGAAATAGGCCAAGGAATCCTCAAAAGGAACACCATTCATACACTTAATATAAAAATAAATTTATTGATTATAAAATACAAATTGTGGCATTTCAGTGATGTAATATCCTCCTCTGTGAAATTTTGTCTTGTTAGTTTTCTCTTTGTCGTAGTCATCTCCACCACATGGAAGCACGAAATGATATACAATTTTCAACATCTCTTCTTCGGGGATTTTCAGAACAATCAGAAATGAAGACAATCATATTTGGGCTTTTCCTCTCCATGTAGCTGATCACTGTGTGTGTGGAAACCTGTTCATTATCCTGTTCACAATCTCAGACTCCCACCTGAACATGCCCATGTACTTCTTCCTCTTCATTCTCTCCTTCATAGACATATGCTTCACTTCCCTGAGCATCCCAAAGAAGTTGGTGAATATCCAGACACAGAGCAAAGTTATTACTTATACAGGCTGCATCACCCATATGGACTTCTTATTGTTTTTTTGCAGAGTTGGATGACCATCTCCTGACAGTGATGGCCGTCTGCCATCCCTGGTACTACATGGTCATCATGAACCTCCAGCTATGTGGACAGTTGGTTCTGCATTATTGGTGCTCTGCATTCTTTATTACAAAATATGATGGTGTTGCAGCTGTCCTTCTGTTCACACTTGGAAATCCCCCACTTTTGTGAACTTAATCAGACGATCCACCTTTCCTGCTCTGACATCTTTCTTAATGACTTGGTGATTTACTTTGTAGCAGTGTTGATAGCTGGTTGTTCCCTTGTCTGGATCCTTTCCTCTTCCTCTAAGATTGTTTCCTCCATTTGTGCAACCTCATTAGCTCAGGGGAAGTATAAAGCATTTTCCACTGTGCCTCTCACCTCTCAGTTGTCTCCTTATTTTATTGTACAAGTATGGGTGTGTACTGTGGTGCACCCCCGCCCATTGCCCTCAGCGCCTATTTCAGAATGGCGCTCAACGGAAGCCTGCTGAGCGCTCAAAGTAGTAAACAACTTTAAGGAAGTAGGGCGGTGGGGAGCGTGGAGAGCATGGGAACACCGCATGCAGCCAATCCTCTTTCGAAGACTGGCTTCCGTGCACGTGGACAATGATCTGATTGGCTAGGGGGCCTTTATAAGGCCCCGGGGAAAGGGAAAGGGGAGAGAAGACTGTACAGAGCCTGGGGAAATAAAGCGCTGAAGAGAAGACCGTCTCGGAGTCGTCTGTTGTGCGGCAAGTGGTGGCCCGTACGGGGATCCTTCTTCTACGTCAAGAGCGGCCAGAACTCTAGCGCTCCAGGGCAGCCGGCTGGTGAAGTCTCAGAAGGTAAGAGACACCGTTTATTATTAAAGACCTCGGTATAGGGGCAGGGTTATTTGTAAGACCTCAGTATAGGGGCAGGGTTATTTGTAAGACCTCAGTATAGGGGCAGGGTTATTTGTAAGACCTCAGTATAGGGGCAGGGTTATTTGTAAGACCTCAGTATAGGGGCAGGGTTATTTGTAAGACCTCAGTATAGGGGCAGGGTTATTTGTAAGACCTCGGTATAGGGGCAGGGTTATTCGTAAGACCTCAGTATAGACGCAGGGTTATTCACAAGACCTCGGTATAGAGGCAGGATTTCACAAGACCTCGGTATAGAGGCAGGTTGTTTTCCGTATCCCTTTTATTTATTTATTTATTTTATTTATTTTTTTTCTTTCTCTCCTCGTTGCTTTTCCTTTTTGCCCGCTGGCTACAGGCTGGGTCTTGGC
>NW_006204125.1:32050-34190 GCF_000334495.1 Tupaia belangeri chinensis
CCTATTTCAGAATGGCGCTCAACGGAAGCCCGCTGAGCGCTCAAAGTAGTAAACAACTTTAAGGAAGTAGGGCGGTGGGGAGTGTGGAGAGCACGGGAACACCGCATGCAGCCAATCCTCTTTCGAGGACTGGCTTCCGTGCACGTGGACAATGATCTGATTGGCTAGGGGGCCTTTATAAGGCCCCGGGGAAAGGGAAAGGGGAGAGAAGACTGTACAGAGCCTGGGGAAATAAAGCGCTGAAGAGAAGACCGTCTCGGAGTCGTCTGTTGTGCGGCAGTGTACCTTAGTTCTGCTGCTACTCACAGCTCACACTCACAACAGCCTCTGTGATATTCACTGCGGTCACCCTCATGCTGAACACCTTCATCTACAGTCTGAGGAATAGACATAAAGAGGGTTCTGAAAGACAATGGGAGGGAAACTATGAAAAGGTCGATTAAACTGAGACTGAAGAAGTTCCTATGATTGTGGGACTCAAAGCCTTGGAACCATAAATTGAGATTGTGGAAGTAACACTTGATCTTCTGATTTATTTTCTGTAATGTCCATGTCTTTGCATTCCACTCTTCTATACCATTTAACAACTCACTTTATTATGCTTTCTTATCTTTCTGTTGTCTAATAGTTTTTTCCATTGTTATTTTCCTACATTCTCACATTTTCCCCATCTTGGATCAGAAATATTTACAAATTCCCATTCATGTCACAGAAGAACATGAGTTTCTGGTATGTAAATCATATCTCAGTAAAACTGTTCTTTCTTAAAGGGATATTTATTCACAAGTAGCTTGTGTGATTGCATCATTTTCCTTTTTCTTAAATTTTACTGAAGAAATATTTGACAGTTTTACTATTCTTTTTTTTTGAATTAATTTTTAAAGAATTAAGTAATTAATTGTTAGTTTGATCAGAGAGAGAAAGAGAGAAAGTGAGAAAGCAGGTCTCAAGACTCCCCAGAACAAGACTCCACGTCCTAGATATTCCTTGCCTGCCAGCAGGCACAAGGTCCACCTACAAGCCTCTGGCCAGCAAGGGATATGGAGGGAGGGTCACCTCTCACCCCCACCCCACTTCCAGACTTCCCAGAACAAGACTCTGCCTCCTAGGTAGGTAGATAGGATCTCCCTGCAGTGGCTTTTTTCTTGAAACCCATCTATTCTCTTGTTAAAACCTAGCTCTGCTTCTTTCCACAGACATTCCTTGCCTGCCAGCAGGCACAAGGTCCACCTACAAGCCTCTGGTGAATTTTTCTTTATTTTTCACTGTTGTCTTTCATTTCGTTTCATATTATCCTCTCCTCATTTTTTACCATGCCAGAGGGACTAGACAGGTCTAGAATCAGATATCTGAAATTTCCTAGTAAGGTAAGTGTCTCTCCCTCCCTTGTTCTGATCCACCTGTGAGAATGGAGACTCTGCTTTTTAGACACCTCAGTAGAGTTCTCCTCTTGAGAGCACATTGGTAAAAACAACAGAAGAGAGACTTCAGCAAACATCTATTCCCATCCAAAAGGAAACACTCTTATTCCTAGTGGGAGAAACGTATTCCCAAAGAGGTTTTCAAAAGGGAATTAATCTTCCAATGGCTAAAAGTATAAAAAGAGTCTCAGATCTGAATAAACAAGGAAATATGTCTCCAACAAAGGAAAACCCCCCCTCCATGTCTTGTAAATATGGAGGACATTACCAAAATGAGACACCGAATTTCGAACATTCATGTGACCAAATTCTGTGAATTGGAACAGAAAAGAGACAATGAACTGCAAGAAGTTAGGAAGTCCTTCCAGGATATGAAAGAAGAAATGGATACTCTGAGAAAGAATCAGATGGAACTATTAGAGATAAAGTCTATAATACAAGAAATCAAAAACTCTCTGGAAAGTATCAAGAGCTGATTAGACTATGCTGGAGATTGAATCTCCAATGTAGAAGATAAAACCTCTGATCTAGAAAAAAATATCAAAAAGATTGAGAAAATAACTTAAAAACACGAGGATTATGTACAAGAAATACTAGACTTTCTTAGACGCCCAAACATCAGAATAATTGGCATCAGAGAAGGGGAAGAAACTAATAGCAGAATGGAAAATCTATTCCATGAAATCCTGGAAGAAAATTTCCCAAGCCTAGAGAGGCAC
>NW_006204125.1:34301-34671 GCF_000334495.1 Tupaia belangeri chinensis
CACCAAAGATAAAGATATGATATAAAACTGGCAAGAGAGAAACGAGAAGTAACTTACAAAGGCCATCCCATAAGGCTAACACCAGACCTCTCATCAGAAACAATGCAAACAAGGAAAGAATGGGAAGACATACTGAAAGTGTTAAGAGAGAAACAATTTCAGCAGAGACTATTATACGCTGCAAGATTATCCTTCATTTGGGAAAAAAAAATTAAAATCTTCTCAGACAAACAAAACTGAAAGAATTCGTCAACAGCAGACCAGCTCTTCAAGAAACCCTGAAGAAAGTACTGTTCCAGGAAAACTAAAGAATCAACAGCCAGAAACAAAGAAATAACAGGCAACTAAGACAATGGCTAACTTAAATGTC
>NW_006204125.1:37818-38482 GCF_000334495.1 Tupaia belangeri chinensis
GGCGCCCCCCCGCCACTGCCTTGGTGTGGGGCCCGGGGGAACCATGCAGGGCCCAGGAAGGCCCGCGCAGGACTCGCCGCCGGTCGCAGTCTTGGCGCGGGTCCCGGGGGGGCCACGCAGGGCCTGGCCAAAATGGCAATTCTATCCAAATAAATCTACATATTTAATGCAATGCCAATCAAAGTACCAGACACATTCTTCAAAGATCTAGAAGAGACAATCATAAAATTTGTCTGGAATCATAAAAGACCCCGTGTTGCCAAAGCAATTCTACACAAGAAGAGTGGAGCAGGTGGCATCTCACTCCCTGATCCAAAAATATACTACAAAGCTGTGGTAATCAAAACAGTATGGTACTGGCACAGAAACAGACAGGTGGACCAATGGAACAGAATAGAGTCCCCAGAAATAAATGCGCAAACATACAGTCAACTGGTCTTTGACAAGGGGTACCAGTCAATCCAGTAAGAAAAGGAAAGCCTCTTCAGCAAGTGGTTCTGGAAAAAACTGGATTTCCACTTGCAGAAAGATGAATCTGAACCCCTACCTGTCACCTTTGACAAATATCAAATCAAGGTGGAACAATGATCTAATTCTAAGACCTCAAACTATAAAGCTGCTCCTGGAAAACACTGGGGAAACTCTGGGAGACATTGGTGTAGGG
>NW_006204125.1:39806-63846 GCF_000334495.1 Tupaia belangeri chinensis
CGACTATGTGAGAGTCCAGTGACATAGCCATTACGCTAAATGCTGGTCCCTTGGTTGAAGATATTTTGATCAACGGGACTGTGGAGTAATGTTCACATATTGAAATGCTCACATTGTAAGCTAAACAATGTGATTAAATGTTTATACAAAAAAAGAAATAAATTAAATTAAATTAAAAAAAAAGAAAGCAGGTCTCCAGGTCCACGACTTGAACCATGGTTGGCTGTGTGGGAATTCTGCACCTTAACCACCCTGCCATTTACCAGCCCCTACAGTTGTACTATTTTTATGGAAAATACTACACTTGGCAAATAAGGGCATTTAGATAACTTTTTAGTATGAAGACAACTGAGACTATAAATTTTTACTTGTGCTTCCATAATTATTTTCTTTTAAAATATTTTAAATTTATTTATTTATTTTTTAAATTTAAATTTCATTACTATGTATCTTGTAGCATACAAAAGGAACCCTCCCAGAATGAATACAGTACACATTAGTCTAGTCAAAGATATTATCACAGGGAACAGCAGTTAACGTAATGGCTATGTCGCTGGACTACCATGTAGTCAACCGTGGTCACGGACCCAGTGGCTTAAAAACTCACGCCAGGCACGTGTGCGTGCATGCCCAAGATCCCGAGAGGAGAAGTCTCTCTGTCTCTCTCTGTCTGGTCAGCACACGTGCCCTATAGCAAAAAAAAAAAAAAGGCTTCTCAAAAAAAAAAAAAAATAAAAAAAAAATTATCGCTTCTCAAAAAAATAAATAAATAAAAAAGATATTATCGCACACATCATCCTTAACACAGAATTTTATTTCCTGTATTGAGACCTTAACTGCTTGGTATCATCTAGATAATGGTTTTTCCCCTCACAGTTCACATTTTGGAATTGGTCTTGGTGAAGGATGAGTGCCCATCTTTCAAAGGTTCATGTGTTGGGACTTTATTGTATTGTTAAGATGTTAAGTGAAAATTTAACCCCCTCATGGTTTCTTTTCCAAAGTGGTGCATTGGGTGAGATAAAGTCACTAGGGTGGCACTCTTGTGACAGAATTTTGTTGTGTCTACAAGGAGAGGGGATGAGGCAGGCCAAGACCATATGGATGGAAAAGAGAATAAGGAGAAACTTATGGACAATCACTTATGCCTACCACCATGTTGTAGCCTCACCAGAAAATGGTTCCTGGACCTTGGGTTTCTAACCATGAGCTGAATAAACCTCTATTCCTTTTATAAAATAAAAATTAATTGATTAATTTTTCTAGACAGTGTGTATACTTGCTAGAGAGAGAGTCAGGGGTCAGGATAAATGTGAGAACCTATCTCCAAGATGGATGGCTACAGTGAAATCCCTTTTCCTCTATTTTTCTCTTAGAATTTTGCACCCACATGCACATTTGTCTGACATGTTTTCCAGGTCACCAATATCCCAGACTCAAACTGCAGTCTTTAGATAAGGTTTTGGATAAAACTTGAACTCAGAGGGAGGATAAGTGACTTGGAGATTGGCAGAAGAATTCCAAGAGAAATAATAAAAACTGGGTCACTTGATTTATAACCTAGTCTTGGGGACAGGGAATCAGCAGGACAAATGTCATTTTTGTCTATACCAGTGTCCCTCAGGGAAGTCAGTCTGAGTTCTGGATACTTACAGAATATTCAGTTTGTGAAAATCTTTGAGCCATCCTTATTTTCAAAACTTATTTATTTCATGAGAGAGAGAGAGAGAGAGGAAAAAAGGCATTCTAACAGGGTTCTCAAGTATGATCCATCCACAATCTCCACTGGCTTGGTTAATGGGAATATGTAGATGGCCAGTGTACTCAGGGAAATCTGGGGGCTTGAACCCAGGATCTTTCCCATTTGAATCCAATTGCATTACATCATGCTAAGTGAAATAAACTAGACACAGAAAGATAAACGCCATATAATCTCACTTTTGAGTGGAAACTAAATAAGGTGATCTCATATAAACAGAGTAGCCAGGTAGTTACCAGGGGCTAGGGTACACAGAGTAAAAATGAGAGAGGGGAAGATTTTGATTAAAAGTACAAGGTTTTGGCCCAGCAACTGACATGGTGGTTGAGGTGCTGAATCTCACATGGCCAACTCTGTGGTTCGAGTCCTGGACCTGGCTTCTTGAAAAGACACATCAGGCACATGTGTATGCATGCTTAGGGTCTTGAGAGGAGAAAGGAGAAGGGAGTGTGGCATGGCCATCTCTCCTGGTGTGTGGTTTCTTGTTTTCTCTCTCTCTGCATCTGTCTTTCTCTGGCAAACATAGGTGCCATATGGCAAAAATCTAATAAAAAAAGAAAAGGTACAAACTTTCTCTTGGGCTAGAGGAATACATCTATTTCACCACATGATGACCAGTTAATAATAACGGTAATAAAAGCAAGACAGACTATGAAAGAGAGACATTGTATGTCCATTCAATATATACCAAATGTCTGCACTCTATGGTAGAATTTTAAAGATTGGAAGATACAAAAGCATGGAGAGAAATGGTGATGCTGGAGACAGTTTGGGAAGAAGGTGGGATTGTGGAGGGTGAGAGGGAGGGAATCAAGGGTAAAAAAAGAAGGAAAACATTTAACAGACTCCAAGTGGAAGGAAATCTGATAATAATGTGTATGTTTGTATCTTCGACTGAGCCAATATACAGTGTATTCATGATGTGAAAATTAATTTGGTGTGCTGTAATGATACACAGTGATAAATTGTGAAAAAAATTAAAATACATTTCATATTTTTTAAAAAATTGTTATGTATAAATAAGGAAACCTGGCTGCCAGGAGAGTGAGTATATTTACCAGAAAGATACAGAGAGACAGAAAAAAAGAGAAAGTCCCCACAAGCTACATGAAGAATGATCATGCCACAATCTCTTCTCCATAGCTTCCTCTTCTTAGGACTTGGGGCATGCATGCACACACTCCTAGCATGTCCCTCAAGCTATCCAGTTCAGGAATTGAATTGTGCAGTTGGCCATGTGGGATCCAATCACCTGAACCACCACACCACAAATTAGTTCAACTCATCAGGATCTTTATATAGTAATCCAGCCCTGGCCACAGCAACCAGACTCATGGGAATGTGTGGCTTCCAGGTGTGCACACTGGAAAGGAAAAGCAAACTGGCATGAATCCTTGTAAATCATAAAACACTGTCCCTCTTGATTACCTTGGAGTCTTCAGTGGCTCCCATGTATCCTCAAGCCCCAAGTTTGGGACATTCACAATAGATGTTATGCCTCAGTTTTCCCTCCATTTTCAAATTGCTTTGTCTCTCTCCATTTTTTGTGAAATATCATCTCTTTTACTTCATAGAAGTACTCCCAACAGTTTCCAATAAATGTAAGTACCAGGTTGAAAACCCTATGACTTGGAGGGGCAGCAGGTGGTTAAGGTGTTGGACTCCAAACTAACTGACATGGTTTGAGTCCCAGAACTGGTAGCTTGAAAAAAGACACCATGCATGTGCAGGCATGCCCAAAATCCCAAGAGGAGAATGAAGGAGAAGGGATTGCAACATGATCATTCCCCTTGCTGGGGAGGAGAAGAATGATTTCTCATTTTCTCTCTCTCTCTGTCTTTCTCTGGTGGTTGCATGCACTATATGACAAAAATAAATAAATAAATAAATAAATAAATAAATAAATAAATAAATAAAACAAATAAATAAAACAAATAAATAAATAAAAAGTAGAGTCTACCAGGTAGCATAGGGTTAAGGTACTGGGCTCCCACATGGCCAACCACAGTTCGAGTCTTGGATTTGACAGCCTGAAATTGGTCCCCAAAATCCTGAGAAGAGACTGGATGGAGAAGAGATTGTGATATGGCCATCTTCCCAGGGAGAGCGGTGATTTCACATACTTTTTCTTTATGTCTCTCTCTGATGCACTCATATGCCCTATAGCAAAAATCTTTCCAAAATTTTTTTTTAAAAATGAGGCTATGGTTGAGGTGACAAATTACTTTAACTTGGGTGTGGATGAGGATAATATTGAGGAGCTCCTAGATGTGGTTTCTGAGGAACTGACTGACAAGAAGCTGTTGGCACTGGAAATGGAATGCATAGCTGACCAAGGAGCAAGAGAGAAGGAAACTACTCAAGAAACAAAGAACTTTCAGGAAAATTCTGTGACAGGTTTAGAAGAAACCATGATAGAGCTCAAAAACTTCCTTCAAAAGCTTAAACACATGCATTACTGTGACATTATTCAAAATTGATAAGACATGCAACCAACCCAAGTGTCCATGAATAGATGCATGGATTGAAAAAGGGTGACATATATACACCTTGGCATATATACTAATTAGCCATTAAAAAATGAGACCCTATCATTTGACAGAAAGTGGACACATATGGAAGGTTTAATGCTAAGTGAAACAAGCCAGACCATGAAAGAGAGACATTCTATGTCCCCACTCAGTATATACCCAATGTCTGCACTTTATGGCAGAAACTGAAAGATTGGAAGTACAAAGACATGGAGAACAATTCTGGATACTAGAGACAATGTGGGAGGATGCTGACAAAAAAGGGGATGATAAGAAAGAGGGAATCAAGGGGAAGGAGAAGGAAGCAGAACATTAAAGGAATACAAAAATAGAAAATTATCTGTTGATAACATGCATGGTAGTATCTTTGATTGGGCTAATATACAGTGTATTAATTATGGGTAAATTTATTTGCTATGCTCTAATGATATACAGTGATCAAATGCAAAAAAAAGTAGAATTAAAAACGAAGAAGAAAATGTTTGAGAACATTATCATTATGCTATGATTAAACAATCATTATATATTTCTTTGAGGTTTAAGGTCCTGCATTCACTGGCTCTCCTTGAAAATTAGTCCTTATAGCCTCCCTCCCAAGTATCTTTTCAAAACCCTCTTTATATCTTTATTCCTCATACTGTAGATGAAGGAGTTCAGCATGGGAGTGACCACAGTGTACATCACCGAGGCAGCTGCACTTGAGTGTGAGCTACCAGTAGTGGCAGCACTAAGGTACACACCTACAATTGTACAATAAAATAAGAAGACAACTGAGAGGTGAGGAGCACAAGTGGAAAATGCTTTACACTTCCCCTGAGCTGATGAGATTACATGCATGGAGGAAACTATCTTAGAGTAAGAATAAATGATCCCAAAAAAAGTGACCACCAGCCAGCACCCAGCTGCAAAATACATCACTATGTCATTAATAAAAGTGTCAGAGCAGGCAAGGTGGATCAGCTGATTAAGTTTACAGAAAAAATGAGGGATTTCCATGTGTGTACAGAAGGACAGCCGTAGTGCCATTAAAGTATTCGATAGTGAATTCAAGACACTCATGACCCAGGACAACAGAACCAGAAATGCACACATCCTTGGGTGCATGCTGACCGTGTAGTGCAGGGGAGACAGATGGTCACATACCGGTCATAGGCCATCACAGTCAGAAGGAAGTCATCCAGCCCTGCAAAGAATAGGAAAAAGAAGATCTAGGTGATGTAACCTGCAGAGGTGATGACCTTGCTCTGTGTCTGGATATTCACCAGCAACTTTGGGACTGTGGTGGAGGTGAGACAAATGTCATAAAAGGACAGGATGGAGAGGAAGAAGGAAGTACATGGGGGTGTGCAGGTGGGAGTCTGAGATGATGGCCAGAATGATGAGCAGGTTTCCGATCATGGTGATCAGGTACATAGATAGGAAGAGCCCAAAGAGGAGAGGTTGCAATTCTGGTTCTTCTGAAAATCCCCCCAAGAAGAAATTCTGCAATTTGTGTACCATTTCCTGGTTCCATGTGGTTGAAGTAACTATTTAAAAAAAGACAGAGAACATGACATAAGCATGTTTTACTCGTAAGCCAGATGCTATCACTTACATTCCACAGTCAAGACACTAGTTTCTGAGTTTTGTGTAGATCTACTTCCCTTCAGGTAATTCTTGTGCTATCTTTGATTAGGAATTCCTTTCTGACACTCAAGCTATCCTCAAAAGGTGGTGTATTCAATAATCATCATAAGATATTATTTCATGCATTTTAGATATATACATTGAATGTTGACCATGTTCTAGGCACTTTCTAGACAAGTGAACTACACTGAAAGACAAATGGATGACTAGCAGATGGAGGGCTAACAGGTGGCATGTTGGTTAAGGCAGCTGGATTCCCACATGGTCAACTGCAGTTCAAGTCTCAGACATGGAGGCTTGAAAATCACATTGGTCATGTGAGTGTGAGTGCACAAAATCCCAAGAGGAGGATGGAGGAGAAGAGATTGCAGTGTGGCCATCCTCTCTGGGGGGTGATTTCTCACTTCCGCTCTCTGTCTCTCTTTGTCTCTCTCTGGAGAGTGCACATGCCCTTTGACAAAAACCTTAAAATAATAGTAATTTTAAAAAGATAGACATAAATTTAACTAAAGTGCAAAACTTTATTGCCAAAAAAATCTACCAAAAGTCAATTCCAAAAATAATAATCAGTTAAAATCATTTGAAATTTTGATAACTGTATAAAAATCAGCATAAAATAAACACAGACAAATCGATATCTTGATCAAATATATATATACTCAAACTCAGTTACAGTTTAAGAAAACCATATGAATCTCCATTCACAACCATTAGCCCAGTGAAAAGTTTAGAAGCTGTCATTGATTTGTGTTAGTTTTCTTTTTTAATTTTAATTTTTATAAAGCAAAAGTTACAGAATTTAAAAATAATTTTATCATAATTTATAACTTAAATACAGTAATTATACATATTTATGAGTTATAGTGTTGATTTTCAAAACATGTATCTTCCCTATGTTTTCTTCTGTGTTGTGGGCTGTGGCATTTCCCCACTATTTCATCTGTCAAAATAACTCTTCATGATTTCAGTTTTTCAGCTGTCTGTTAGACTCTCTGGTCAACCCTTGGCCTATTATCCTCTTTTTAGTTCTATTATAAGTGCATTACCTTTTATCTTTCTTTACTGTCATTTCACTGGACTCTTTCTTCAACCTGAACAGGATATCTGAGAGGAAAGTCTCTGTGTGAAATTATGGCTTTCTTCCTGGAAGGTTGTCAGTGGAAACTGAAGCTCTGTCTCTCAAGAAAACAGAAGGAGTGAAGCATCAGTTCTTGAGACAGACTTAGGATACTGAAAGAAACAACCATGTTCTGTCCAACCCAAGTTTGCAAATGCTAAGGGACAGCCTTGTAGGAGATAATTATAGCTCTGTATCTCAGTTCATTAAGCACATTTTCCCCTTACTCCAATCCCTGAGTACATTCCCTACGAGACATTGCTCTGAGCAGGAAGTTAACTTTTTTCTCCAGTTCTTTGTTCTCAAGAGACAAGATTTCAAAAAATCAACTGAATTCAGTCCTTATTACTCCTTCAACATTAACTCTCCATTCCAGAAGTCTAAATTTGTAATACTTTATTCAATCTTGAGACAGTTTTAGCCAAATCTAAGACTGAGGAACCCATCTTGACTAGGCTTCTTGAATTTCCAAAGTATTGAGTTGTAATAGGAACGTACCCACTGGTACCTCCAGGAAATTGCTGTCATTCTCTCCATCAAAAGAGAATAGTGTTCCTTTGATTAAAAAAAAAAAATCACAGTTGCAGGACCAGCAGGTAGCATGGTGTTTAAGGCACTGGACTCCCCCATGGCTGACTGTGGTTCATGTTCTGGACCTGGAGGTTTGAAAATCATACTGGAAACATGTGCATGTTTGTCCAAAATCCTGAGAAGAGAATGAAGGAGAAGGGATTGTGGAATTACCATTTCTCCTGTGGGGTGATTTCTCACATCCCCTTTCTCTATCTCTGTCTCCAGCAAGTGCCTACAGCCCATGGGAAAATTATTTTAAAAAAATCATTGTTGCTATAGTTTCATGATGTTTTTCTACCAAAACAATTATTACTTTAATGCTTGTATGACAAATGAGCTGTCATGTAGGTTTTATTTTTTCATCACTTGACATATTCTTTAGGTAACCATTAAATTATTTTCTCTCACTATGTATATGTTAGTATATTTAAAAATCTTAATTACTTTATAAATTTAATTAAATGTACATATATAATTTGACAACTTTTTTGAAGATTATTTGATTTACTTACTTTTAATTTTAATTTGACGAGAGAGAGAGAGAGAGAGAGAGAGAGAGAGAGAGAGAGAAAACAAGTCACCAGGCCCAGGACTCAAACTGCGGCCAGCCATGTGGGAGTGTTCAGCAACCTAACAACCATGCCACCAGCTGACCGATACAGTATGACAATTTCTAAGAAGGAGTCAGAAATCACTACTGTTATTTAAGTTAATCAATACAGCATTGGGGCATTTGATACAACCAAGGGCCTAGACATACAGCAGACCTCTTGTAGCTGAAGGCTATGCACAAGAGACTTATGGTGCACCCCTCCTCTGCCCACCTTTGAACTCTCAGGTGTGTTGTTTGGGACTTTGAGAAGACCTTTTTTCTCTCTCTGCCCAATCTGGACATCCGCTCCAGTGGAGGGCCTTGCCATAATGTGGGCTGCTTGCGGCTGGAGGTTTATTGGAAGAGACCCATGGTTCATCTCCACCACAACTCACTCATGAATTTTCAGGTGTGTTGCTTTTAATTTTGAGAGGACCTTTTGCCCCTCCCCACCCCATCCAGACATCCTCTCTTGTGGAGGGCCATAACATACATTAGGCCACTTGCAGCTGAAAGTGGTGGCGTAGAGACTCATGGTTCATACCCTCCCCTGCTCACTTCTGAATTCTCTGGTGTGTTGCCTGGGACTTTGAGAAGATCTTTTTCCCCTCCCTGTTCCTCTAGATATCCATTCCAGGGGAGGGCCTTACCATACAGCAGGTCACTTATAGCTGGAGGCTGTGCAGAAAAGTCTCATGGTTCATCCCCTCCCAAACTCACCTTTGAACTCTCAGGTGTGTTCCTTCTCAAAGGAGAAGGAAGACCTTTTAACCTTTCCCACCCCATCCAGACATCCATTCCAGGGAGGCCCATGCCATGTGAGGAAGACTTTGAATCATCCAAGACCAGCAACAACAGTGCAGGTTGCTGGTGAGCATCAAGGAGGTAGAACAGCAGAGAGATTGCCAATCACTTACTCCCACATGCCTTTGAATGCTCAGAATTAACTCAAAGTATTTGAGAAAGGAACATATAAAAGCCCAGATAACTAGAAATCATTGTAGAGGCTCAAGAAATATGAGCAACCAACAAAATATCTCTTTCACAAGGGAAAACATTAATTCCTCATCATCCACAGACAACACAATAGACTCCTTGAAATGTCAGGTAAACAATTCAGAATATGTATAGTGACAAAACTAAATGAGATGAAAGAGAAAAGAGGTGAGCTCCAGGAGATCAGGAAGTCTTTCCATGATTTGAAAGAACAAATAGACACTACAAAAAAGAATCAAGCAGAATTGTTAAAGACTATGATAAAGAAAATTAAGGGAACCAGCAGTTAGCGTAATGGCTATGTCGCTGGACTCCCACGTAGTTGACCGCGGTTTGTGTCCCGGACCCGGTGGCTTAAAACTCACGCCGGGCGTGTGTGCATGCGTGCCCAAGATCCCGAGAGGAGAATGGAGGAGAAGGGATTGCGGCGTGACCATCCCCCCTGGGGGGTGATTTCTTGCTTTCTGTCTCTATGTCTCTGTCTGTCTGGCGAGCGCATGCGCCCTACAGTGAAAATCTCTCCCCCCCCAAAAAAAAGAAAATTAAAACCTCCCTTGAACATATTAAAAACAGGTTAGATCTCACAGAAGATCGAATCTTGAATGTAGAAGATAAAACCTCTGACCTAGAAAAAAGTATCAAAAAGACTGCAAAAACAACCAAGAAAAATGAGGATAGAATATGAGAAATATCAGATACCATCAAGCACCAAAACATCTAGCTAATTAGTATCCCAAAAGATGATGAAAATAATAAGGGCAAGCTCCCCTCCCTGCCCTATCTGGACAATGGTTCAAATGAATGGCCTTGCCTGAATCCAGGCTGCCTGTGACTGTAGGACCTAATAGCCAGGACCAGTGGTTCATCAACCCCCACTCACCTTTGGACTTCAGGTTTGTGTCTTGGGACTTTAAGACAAACTTATGCCCCTCCCTGTCCCATTTGAACACTGATTCAAGTGAAGGGCCTTTCCAGACCCTAGTCTTCCTGAGGCTGCAGGGCCTAATGACCAAGACCCATGGCTCATTCCCCCACCAATTGCTTTTGTACTTCAGTTTTGTGTCTTGGGACTTTAAGATGAACTTGCACGCCTCCCCAACCCATCTGGATACTAGTTCAAGTGCACAGCCTTGCCTGATGCTAGGCTACCTGTGGCTGCAGGGCCTAATGGCTGGGACCTATGGCTCATCCAAGCCTCCATTCACCTTTGAACTCTCAGGATGGTGGTGTTTTGGATACCACACAATGTGATCTTTTCAGTGCTCCTGAGTTGAACCTCAGCAGCTTGTTTTCAGGTGAATCTGTTATTTAGAAACAGGGAGGACTTTGGGTCACCCAGGACCAATGATAACAGTGAAGGGTGCTGGTGAGCAACAGGGAGGCAGAGCAGAAGAGATATGGCCATTTTTCTACTCCTGCACACCTTTAAACACTGAGATACTTTGAATAATTTAGAAAGGAACATATAGATCACCAGACAACTAGAAACAATTGCAGAGGCACAAGAAATATGAACAACCAACAAAATGTCTCTCCCTCAAAAGAAAGCATCAATTCCTCATCACCAACAGAAGACACAATAAGCCATGAGATTGAATCAATAATAAATAACCTCCCAAGAAAGGAAAGCCCAAGTCCAGATGGCTTCACATCTGATTTCTAAAAAAACTTTCAAGGCAGAGTTAATCCCTATCCTACTCTAATTATTTCTAAAGATCCAAAAGGAAAGAAACCTTCCAGATTCACTTTATGAAGGCTCCATCATCCTCATTCACAAAACAGATAAGGATATGGCAAAGAAGGAAAACTACAAATCAATATCTCTGATGAATATAGATGCAAAAATTCTCAACAATATACTTGCAAATTGTATCCAACAACAT
This sequence comes from Tupaia belangeri chinensis, assembly GCF_000334495.1. NCBI lineage: Eukaryota > Metazoa > Chordata > Mammalia > Scandentia > Tupaiidae > Tupaia > Tupaia belangeri. The sequence continues at coordinate 50,884 of NW_006204125.1, forward strand.
ACAAAAATGGTTATTCATCATGATCAGGTAGCCTTTATTTACAGGGATGCAAGGGTGGTTCAACATATGCAAGACCATAAATATAATGCAGCATATTAACAGAAAGAAAGATAAAAACTGTATGATCACTTCAACTGATGCAGAGAAAGCTTTTGATAAAATACAACATCCTTTCATGATCAAGATTCTCAGCAAGATTGGTATAAAAGGGTCATTTCTCAACAAAATAAGAGTCATATATGTAAAACCTATAGCTAACATTATACTGAATGGGCAAAACTAAAAGATTTGTTCACTAAAAACTGGTACTAGACAAAGCTGCTCACTTTCTTCACTACTTTGTAATATAGTGATGAAATTCTTAGCCAATGTAATCAGAAAAGAGAATAATATAAAAAGCATTCAAATAGGCAAAGAAGAATTGAAAATATCTTTATTTGTAGATGACATGATGGTATACTTAGAAGACCCAAACGTCTCCACAAAAAAAACCCTTCTTAAAGTAGTAAATGAATAATAAATGCAATAAAGTGGCAGTATACAAAATCAACATCCAAAAATCTACAGCATTTCTATATATGAACAACAAGTTCACTGAGGTAGATGTGAAAAAGGAATCCTTTGGGAATTCTACCCTAATTAATCCACATATTTAATGAAATTACAATCAAATTGTCAGAAACATTCTTCACATATCTAAGAAAGACAATTATAAAATTTGTCTGGAAACACAAAAGACCTTGCATTGCCAAAGCAATTCTGTGCAAGAAGAGTGGAGTGGGCAGCATCCCTCTCCCTGACCCCCAAACTGTGATAATCAAAACAGCATGGTATTGCCACAAAAACAGACAGGTCAACCAACAGAACAGAATAGAGGCCCCAGAAATAAACCCCAAAGCTTACAGCTAACTGATTTTCACAAAGGTTACCAGTCAATCAATAGGGGAAAGGAAATCTCTTTAGAAAGTGGTGCTGGAAATTTTGAGTATCCACCTGAAGAAAGATGAAACTGAATCCCCATCTTTCACCATTAACAAAAATCAACTCAAAATGGATCAAAGATTTGAACCTAAGATCTCAAACTATAAAACTACTGATGGAAAACACTGGGGAAACTCTGGGAGACATTGGGGTAGGCAAAGACTTCTTAAGTAAGATTCCCAAAGCACAGGTAATAATCCCTAAAATAGATAAATTGGATTATTTCAGATTAAGAAGCAAAGGACACAGTAATTAGTGTGAATCAACAACCTTCGGGATAGGAGAATATTTCTGTAATCTATGCCTCAGATAAGGGACTGACAACCAGAATACACAGGGAACTCTAGAGAATTACTGCCTCCCAAAAAAGATTAACCAAATTAAAAGAGGGGATAATAAGATGAACAAAAAAACTCTCTAAGGAAGACATATTAACAGCCAAAAAGAATAGGAAGATGCAATCAACATCCCTCATTGTAAGAGAGATGGAGATTAAAAGCCAGTGAAATACCCCCTAACACCTGTCAGAATGGCAAAGATCAAAAATACAAAAAAATGGAAAGTGTTGGTGGGTTGTAGTGAAAGAGGAACTTTCCTACACTTGGTGGGAATGTAAATTGGTTCAGCCATTGTGGAAAACAATGTGGAGATTCTTCAAAGACCTACAAATAGAATTACCATATGACCCAGCTATCCCAATCCTGGTTATCTACCCCAAGGAAAGGAAAATGATCAGTCAGAAAAGCATTTGCACATCAATATTTATTGCAGTATTATTCATGATTGTTAAGACTTGAAACCAACCTAAATCTCCATGAACCCATGAATGGATTGAAAAAGTGTGGCACACATACTCAATGGCATATTATTCAGCCAAGAAAAAAAAAAGACCCTGGCATTTGATATAAAGTGGTCAAATATGGAAGATTTATTGATGAATAAAGAAAGCCAGGCTATGAAAGAGAGATAATATATGTCTCCACTTAATATATACTTACTGTCTGCACTCCATGGTAGAGATTAAAATATTGGAGGACATAAAAACTGTGAAAATAGTTATGGACACTGGAGAGAGTGTGGAGGGAGAGTGGGAGAAGGAAGTGTATAGGGAAGGAAATCAGGGAGGAAAAAATAGAGAGGCAAGAAATTTGTGGAACACAGAAATGGTTTATTGCCTATTGATGATAATGTGTATAGTATTCTCAACTGGACTGGTCTGAGGTATATTTCATGTTGAGTAAATTCTCTTTGCAGGCCAAATGATGTATAGTGATCAAATTTAAAAAAAAACAAGAATAATCAAATAAAATAATAAATACATATAAAAATTCAATAGCCTTTCAGTTCTACAAAACTTCAACCTGTAAAAGGAATCATGCAGTATGTATTCTTTTTTTTTTCTTTTCTTTTTTTCCCATAGGGTGGATACCACCACACCCCTTTTTTTCTCTTTTTATCTGGCTTCCTTCACTCAATCCAGTTACTTATTTTTCTTTTAAGTTTTTTGTTTGGTTTTGGTTTTGGCCACAGGGCATGGAGAAAGAGAGAGAAATCTCCCCCAAGAGGTGATGACCATACTACAAACTCTTCTACTCTATTCCCCTCTTGAGATTTTGGGAATGTATGCACATTTGCCCAGTGTGATTTTCAAGCCTCTTGGATTGGGACTGAAATCATGGTCAGCCATGGGAAAATCCAGCACCTTAACTAGCACACCACATGCAGGCTCGCAACCCAGTTATTTTGAAAGCCATTCATGCTGTTTTGTGTATCATTTTGCTTTTTCCTTTTTATCATTGATTAGTATTTCCTTACATGGATATATTGCATTTTTAAAATTCATTTCTCTATTGTTAACATTTTTTTCCAGTTTTTTAAAATATCCATATGCAAAGGGGTTTCAAAAAGTTTGGAAGGGCCAGCAGGTTTTGTCTAAGGCACTGGATCTCACATAGCTGACCATGGTTTGAATCCTGGACCTGGTGGCTTCAAAATCATGCAGAGCATCTGTGCATTTATGCCCAAAATCTCAAGAAAAGAATGAAAGAGAAGGTATTGTAATAAGGTCAAGTTCCCTGGGAGGTGATTTCTCACTTTCTCTCTCTCTTTCTCTCTCTGGTCAGCTCACCCTATGGCACACACACACACACACACACACGTGTGTGCACCACAAACACACAAACACTAGTTTGTCGAAAATGAGAACAAAGTATTAGTTCAGCTTGGTGCAAAAAGTACTGAAACACACGTGTAGTTTTTTCATAGTACACATTTTCTATGAACTATTGAAGATCCCTTGTACAAAGATATAATATAATCCTCTCACATTTCAATCACATTCTCTACAGAAATAGGAATAAAACAAATCTTAAAAAAAAAAACACATAGTTTCTTTATGATAGCACATGTCACTGTATAAGAGAAAGAAGCACCCTCAACAGGGTCTTGTTACATTAATCTCCTTTCCAAAGCTTTGCAGCTCCTTGGAATCTTGGCCATATACACATGCACCCAGTGTGTTTCAGGTTGACCAAGGCTCCAAATTTGTAGTCAATTATGTGGCTTCCAGCATCATGGTTCAGTTTGCTACTGACTGTGCCACTAGGTAGAGCCAAAAGTTTGTCAAACTGTTACAATATATAGTCAGATACACACACACACACACACACACACACACACACACACACCACACACCTTGAATAGCCAAAGCAATACCAAGAAATAAAAATCATAATTGTAGGCATTACATTTCCTGATTTTAAATTATATTGCAAAACTATAGTAATGAAAACATGATCTATACATAAAAGCAAAGATGTATTAATACAGCTCCTGGGTATTTACTCAAAGAACAGGAAAACAGAAAGACACTTGCATATCCAGGTTTATTGCAGTATTTACAATTGTTAAGACAAGGAATTAACCTAAATGCCCAAGAATGGATCACTGGAAAGAAAAAATATGGCACATATGCATTATGGAATACTACTCAGCCATAAAAAAGAGACCCTATCATATGATACAAAGTGGATGGACATAAAAACGTAATGCTACATAAAGCAAGCCAGACTATGAAAGACAAACATTGTTTTCCCCTATGAAACATATACTGAATGTCTATATTGATGGAAGAAATTGAAATATTAAAAAGTATAATAGCAGGGAAGGCAAGAGCAGATTCCAGAAACTATATGGGAGAGATTGGATAGTACAGAGTGGGAGAGAGGGATTCAGGGTAAAACAAACAAACAAAACAAACATTTAACAAATACAAAAATATAAATTATCTGTTTTTTTTTTTTGAGATCTGATCTTATTTCTTTCTTTTTCATAAAAAATCTTATTTTTGACTGGGTTCAGACTTAGAAGTAGAAGCTCTCAGAGAGGACAGTCTGCATCTCTTCACAATTTGCTCCTGGCTTTTTTTTTGTTTTTGCCTCCTTCATTCTTTTGGCCAAAAGTTCAGTATATTCTGCTGCCTCTTCCTTATTTTTCTTAGTACATTGTTTCTTGAGAGCAATACACCAGCGTTTGTGTTGCAGGACACGAGGAGTCACAAGACGCTGAATCTTAGGTGCTTTGGTCCAAGATTTCTTATCTTCTTTATTTAAGGGTTTTCTTACAACATATTGGCAGACATCATCTTCTTTAGAGAGACTGAAAAGTTTTAGGATTCTGCCAGCTCTCTTAGGCCCCAGGCGATGAGGCACGGTAGTATTAGTCAGTCCTGTAATATCATTCTCTCCTTTTTTAACAATAACCAAGTTGAGAACACTCAGATTGGCATCCACAATGCAACCCCAAACAGATTTGTGCTTTCTTTTTCCAGTTCTCCTTGGTCTGTAACAGGGATGTCCCTTATTCAGTAGCAGGCAGACATGGCTGTGGGTCAAGATGCCCTGCTTCATGGGGAAACCTTGTTTGTTGTTTCCAACACTGATTCAGACTACATAACCCTTCCATTCTTCACCCAAAGTGTCAGCAGCAACTTCTGTGGCCATTCTTCTCATAAAAAGTACAAAGTTTATGTTCATCGTCCTCTTCAATGAGTTTCTGGCAGCCCATGGCTGGGAAGGAGATATTCAGCTTCATCTTGAAGCAGCTGACCTCCTCCGAGTCGCCATGAAAAAAAGGCAATTATCTGTTGAAAATTATATACATGGTAATATCTTTGACCTGATTGCTATGCACTGCAAAAGCTTTGAAAACTATATTGCATGTTGTAAAAGTGTACAATGGTTAAATATAAATAATAAACAAGTTTTTAGAGAAATTTTTGCTATAGAGTGCATATGCTCACTGGAGAGACAGAGAGAGATAAAAAGTGAGCAATCACCCCCCAGGGGTATGGCTATACTCCAATCCCTTCTCCCCCATGCTTCTCTCAGGATTCGGGGCACTCATCTACATGTGCCCAGCATGAGTTTTAAGTTGCTGGGTCTGGGACTTGATCTATGGTTGACTACATGGTAGTCCAGTTATGTAACCATTACACCATCTGCTACTCCCAAGTTTATGACAAGGTTTTTAAAAGGGGAGTTTTTTTTTTCTGTTTTGTTTTGTTTTGTTTTGTTTTGTTTTGTTTTGCAATAACATAAATTATATTTTCAGGCATCATTGAATCTGTTCAGGCAGAAAGATAAATAATAATACAAAACAGACATCGAATTTCTCATTCCACTGAATAAACCCATTCCACATGGGCAAGAAGAATGCACATTTCCATGAGTAGATATACAGGTCAAAATTAAGTGTTTTGCAGAAAATACTTTGAAAATATTAAGGTATAACTCATAATTTTACATAGTTAAGATCATCTCTGACTCTAAGATTGTATTAGGTCAAATGATTTATGCAGATTTGTCTTTCCACATAGTCTTCACATTTTACCTGTTACTAGTTGGTAACACAGAACATACTAGGCACTGTGGACAATGAGCTGAGTAAGAAAACTATACATAAAAGGAGAATAATGTCCCATAAAAAAACATAAACCATTTGTATGCTAAAGTCTACTTAAAAAGGAAGAGCAGTTAAGATAATGATGTAGAAAGAAACAACAGAGGCCAACAGGTGGCATAATAATTATGTTCCTGGACTCCCATGTAGTTGACCATAATCTGAGTCTGAGACCTGCTGATTTAAACTCACACCTGGCTCATGTGCATGTCCAAAATCCTGAGAGGACTATGGAGAAGAGATTGTAGAATGGCAATCTGCCTTCAGGGGTGATTTCTTGTTTTCTGTCTCTCTGTGTCTCTGGTGTGCACATGTGCCCTATAGCTAAAATCTCTTTACAAAGGGAAGGGGGGGGAGAAGGAATGCTAAACAAAAGGCAAAACACTGTAGTCACAGAGTTTCTTCTATAATAAAATTATAAGAAGGGCTTCAGATGTCAAAGCTGGTTTATTTGATAGAACTAGTATCATTCACTATTACATAAAACTACTGGGAATGTCAAAATTGTTTCTGATGCAAGGTTGAGAATAGCTTTGGGAAAGTAGACAAACAACCAAGGAAAAGAATATATATCTGAGAGAGAAGAAATGTAGTGAAAGGGGCTATGGCTGAAATCACAGAAACTGAAGTTTTAGGGAATAAATAGAAAGGTCAGAGAGGAAAGCTCCTTTTCTATGATCTGATTAAAGAATTTTTTAGTATTATTATAATTTTATTTACCTTTAATCACTATACATGTTTACAGTGTACAATCTTGCCTTTCCTAAAACAAATACAGTGCATATCAATCAAAGCAAAGATGTTACTATTACATTATCAACAGCAAATAACTTCATTTTTGTGTCAATTAATATCTGGCTCTAGGCAAAAAGTCTCATGATTTAGACACTTCTTTAAAAATGACCCTTTTGGGGACAACTGGGGGTGTGGTGGTTAAGGCACTGGACTCCCACATGGCTAACCACAGTTTGAGTCTCGGAACTGATGGCTTGCTATCTCACTTTCCCTTTTTCTCTGTGTGTGTGTGTCTCTCTCTCTGGTCAAGTTAAAATAATAAATAATATTAAAAATAAAATAATTCTCAAAAAAGAACATTTAAAAATGGCCCTTTATGGCTTCCCTGTGATGAGTCTTCTCAGAGCCCCATTTTGTCTTAATTCCTCAGACTGTAGATGAAGGGGTTCAGCATGGGTGTGATCATGCTATACATCACTGAGGTTGCTGCACTTGAGTGTGTTTCATGGGTCACAGCAGAACCAAGGTACACACCTAGGTCTGTACAATAAAATAAGGAGACAATGGGCAGGTTAGACGCACAGGTGGAAAATGCTTTATCCTTCTTCTGAGCTGATGACATTGCTCATATGGAGGAAACGGTGCTTACAGTAAGAGTAAACAATATCAGCGAGGGGAACACCAACCAGCAACACAGATGCAATATACACCATCAGGTCATTAAGAAAAGTGTCAGAACAGGCCAGGTGGACTACTTGTATAAGTTTGCAGAAAAAGTGGGAGATTTCCAGGAGTGTACAGTAGGACAGCTGCGACACTGTTAAGATTTGTAACAAAGAATATAGGGCACTCAGGATCCAGGAGTGGATCCACGATCCAGCCAGAACCAGTAGTCCACAGATCTAGGGATTCACGATGGCCATGTAGTGCAGGGAATGACAGATGGCCACAAACCTGTCAAAGGCAGGTAGTCCAGCACTGGTAAAAGCAAGTAAAAGTACACCTGAGTGATGCAGCCTATATAGGTGATGATCTTGCTCTGTGTCTTGATGTTCAGCAGCATCTTTGGGATGATGGTGGAAGTGAAACAGATGTCTATGAAGGACAGGTTGGAGAGGAAGATGTACATGGGGGTGTGCAGGTGGGAGTCTGAGACGGTGGCCAGGATGATGAGCAGGTTTCCAAGCATGGTCATCAGGTACATGGACAAGAACATTCCAAAGAGGAAGGTTGGCAGTCCAGGTTTCTTTGGAAATCTCAAAAGAAGGAATTTTGAAATTGGTGTATGATTTCTTGGCTCCATGGGATTGATGTGACTTCTGTTTTTTATAATCAGATTTTATTTATTGATTTTCTTCTATAGAAGAAAACAATGTTTTTAATGTTTTTTGTTTTTTGAAATTATTATTATTTATACATTTAATCACTATATATCATTTAGATTGTAAAGAGATTTTACCCAGCATGATGTACATCTCAGTCCAGTTGAGAATACTATACATACCCTCATTAACAGATAACAAATTATGTCTGTGTCCCACAAATATCTTATCTCTCTATTTCCCCCTAATTTCTATTCCTGCACTCTTCTCATCCCACACTCTCCTTCCATTTTGTCTCTAGTGTCCAAAACAATTTTTAATGCTTTTATGTCCTCCAGTCTTTCAGTCTCTGCTGTAGACAGTCTGTATATGTTAAGTGGAGACATACAATGTCTCTTTTTCATAGCCTGACTTCCTTGCTTCACTCAGCACATATCTTCCATATTAGTCCACTTTCTATCAAATTCTAGGAACTTTTTTTTAATGGCTGAATAATATTCCATGGAGTGGAATGCCACAGTTTTTCAATCCATTCACCAGTTTGTGGACATTTGGGTTGGTTCCACGTCTTAGCAATCATGAATAGTGTGGTAATAAATATAGTTGTTCAAACTTCTAAAAGAAGAGAAAGAGAACATGATACAAACACACATTACTTGTGTGGGAGAGATTCTATTATTTATATTCTTTTTATTTTAGAGGTTTTTGCTATAGGGTGCATGCACTCACCAGACAGACAGAGAGAGACAGAGAGACAGAAAGTGAGAAATCACCCCCCAGGGGGGATGGCCACACCACAATCCCTTCTCCTCCATTGTCCTCTCAGGATCTTGGGCGCACACACACATGCACCTGGTATGAGTTTTAAGCCACCGGGTCTGGGACGCGAACCATGATCGACTATGTGGGAGTCCAGTGACATAGCCCTTACACTAACTGCTGGTCCCTATTATTTCTATTCTATAGTCAAGACACTCATTCCTGCATTTTGTAGTTGGATCTGTAACCCGTTGTGCCATCTCTGATTCAGAAGTCATGTCCTGCTCTCTGCACTTGGCAAGAGGTCATGTATTCAAAAACTTGAAAGAGAAATCCGTTCACACATTTGAGGAATTTAAATCAAGTGATAATCAAGGTCCAGGCACTGCCTATGCAATAAATGAACAGTGCTAAAAATAATAACAGAGAAAAAAATACAAGTCAATAAAAGCAAATATAAAAAGATGAAGAAATAGTCAAGGTGATTAATATGCTAATTGCCCTGATTTAATCATCACACATTGTATTCTGAAAAATCACATTTTATTCTATAAATATGTACAAATTATAAGTCAATAAAAATTTTAAAAATGTAAGAAAAATAAAGAGGCCGAATGGTTCCAGGGAGTATAAAGAAAAACTGGGGCCAGCAGGTGGAATAATGGTTGAGGTACTCATTAGAGAGACAGGGAGAGACAGAAACAGAGAGAGACAGAGAGGAAAAAACCACCCCCTAGGAGGGATGATCACATCACAATCCTTTTTCCTCCACATTCTCTTGCGATTTTGGCAATCCACACATATGTGCCCAACATGTTTTTCAAGTCACTGGATCTGGGATGCACTCACAGTGGGCCATGTGGGAATTCAGTGCCTTAACCACTATGCCACCTACTGGCCTGCTTTATGCTTTATTAAGTTGGTTTCAAAGGTTCCATGTGAATTGAAATGCATCCCCCTCCTTTTTTTTTTTTTTTTGGAAAACATAACTTTTATTGTTTTCTTATTCACAAAAATATGTTTATCATAAAAAGTTACATAACTTTCCAATGTCATCTATAATCTCATTACATAGAGAAAATCATTGTTAGCATTTTGCTACATTTCCTTTCAGATATTTTGGTGGTTTTGTGTGTATATACAATATACAGAAAAAGACAAACTGCAGCCATGTTGGTAAAAGCAAAAACTGAATATAACCTAATGATTCAACCATGAGAATAGTAAATTATAACAACTTTACAAAACAGTTGGAGTTGTTATCTTATGGGAGATTTTTAATGCCATTAATGAAGGAAACAAATGATAAAATAGCATTATTACACAGTCCTACTTTCATTAAAACAAAAACAAAATGCATATTCTTTGTATTTACATGTGTTGCCTTGAATGTTGACCTCTATGAGAAGACTTTGAAAGGTCATTGAAAAACAGAATTAAGTAGGGTTTCTTTGGATACAAAAAAAATGAAATATATGCATAGTTTTTCATAATATTCACTATGAAAAAGCTGAAATTTTGAAGATCTTTTATCTATTAATAGTCATCTTTCAAACATATTGATCCCAGGTCTCCTTTCACTGAAATCTGATCTCACTCCTAAAGGCATGCAAGTGTACATACACACACAAACACACACAGAACACACATACACATGTGGTGCAATGTGATGTCCAGAAGACATGTGAGTGCCATGTTCTTCTCAACTCCAGCCACATGATTAGAAAGAAAGAAATACAAGCCATGCTGTTAATATCAAAGTATCTTTCTCCAAAAGACTGTAGAAATGATACCCAGAAATTCCAGTTCATAAGTATCTCCTACACATATAAATTTGGGGCATCACTTTTCCATTTCTATGTTAAAAATATAAACAATTAGCCCAAGAAATAGGGTGAGAGAGGAATTAATTGAACCTAAGAGGGAAAAAAAGAAGATCTAACAAGCTTAGGTGTCCCTGAGAAAATCTAAGGAAGAAAAAGTTTCTTTACTTTTGGGGACATTTCAACCTCTATTATATCCTCTTGAGACCAATCAAACACAATAAGAGATCAAAAGCTAATTTCTCCAAGGACAAAAGAAATGACTTTTTTTTTTTTTTTTTGTTCCAACACACGTTCCAACACACTTAGGGGTTGAACATCTACATAGGGAAAAAAAAAAAAAACAGAGGAGAAATAAAGCAAAAATTTAGAAGAGGAGATATACACAGAATGACACAATATAGACATTTTTAATGTAAAATATTAGGAGAGATGTCTTTCTTGTGCCTATTTAATGTTGACTGAACTACTTAATTTCTTTTGTCTGCTCTAAGATTTTCTTTTCTCCACTATCTGTAACTATATTTAGAGGACTAACATTATTATAGATGACCTGGTGGTACCTTCAAAAGTAACAACTCAAGGACTGGCTTTATGGGCATATGGTGACACACTGTTTAGAAGAAGCCAGGTTTTATATAACAAGCATGGTTTAAGAACCCACACAGGGCCAGCAGGTGGCATAGCTGTTATGTCACTGAACTCTCATGTGACTGATCGCATTCAGGTCCTGGACATGATGGCTTGAAAATCACACCAGCCACGTGTGCTTGGATGCCCTAGATCCCAGAAGGAGAATGGAGAAAGGATTGTGGCATGGCCATCTTCCCTGGGGGCAGTGATTTCTCACTTTCTCTCTAACTGTCTCTGTCTCTATGTGGCAAGCAAATGAGACCTATAGCTAAAATCTCTTTAAAAAGAAAGAACCCAGCATAGTCAGGCTAAGAGATTGAGACATGCAGGTCACTCATGTGAATGTCTAGATCTAACAGGATAGAGGACTGGGAGAAAGTGGAGCACAGTGTGAACAAACCCTGTGGAGGGTGCTCTTCTCTCTCTCGTTCTCTCTCATATATTTCCATTCTCACCCTCTACCATGATTAAGACAAAATTAAAATTAAAAAAAAAAGATTAAATGAAGCTAAATACCCTGGAGTGGAGTGACTGGGTCACATAGAAATTGTATTTGTAAGTTTCTGAGAAACCTCTGTAATGTTCTCCACAGTGGTGCTAATTGATATTTCCACCAACAGTGTAGGAGGGTTTTGTTTTTTACCATCATTGATCATTCTGTATTTTTCTAGTCTTAGCTGTATTGACTAAAGTTGAATGGTGTTTCATTGTGGTTTTGGTTTGCATTTCCCTTACAATAAGAGATGTGGTACATATACACTATGGAGTACTACTTGACCATAAAAACAATGAGACCTTGTCATTTGATAGAAAGTAAATGAATATGGAATATTTAATGCTAAGTGAAGGAAGCCAGAATATGAAAGAGAGACATTGCATGACCCTGGCTGAATATATAAAGATAACTTTTTAGTATGGTGAACTAGACAGGTGAGAAATGTACACATATTGGAATATTCACTTTGTCCGCTGGGTAGCATGATTGAGTGTATAAAAGAAATAGAAATAAAAAGAAAAAAATTTAAATTAAAAAAAGAAAAAAATATATAAAGAATGTATGCTATAGCAGAAACTGAAAGATTGGAAGGTATAATAGCAGGGAAGGCAACTGAAGATACTAGAGATGGTATAGGAGCAGGTGGGTATTAGAGGTGAGAGGGAGGGGATCAGGAGTAAAACATTTAACAAAAACAAAATGAAAATTTACTGTTGGTGATAAGGTAGATGGTAATATCTATGACTTGACTAATGTGCACTGTATTTATTCTGGGAATAATCATTTTGAATGCTGTAAGGGTGTATAGTTATTAAATGTAAATTTTAAAAGTATAAAATAAAAACAACAACAAAAAAACTGTTTGATATGGAGACAATGTGAAAAAATAATAAAATGCTTCACACTCGTCTGTAAATTTTGGTTATGCTCTACTTTGTGCGAGTAAATGTGTCCCTATTTATTACAGCTGAAGCATTTTAAATTATTTATTTATTCTTGCTGGTTAAGTAATGGACTATTTTTTTATTTCAATTTATTTATTTGCATTGATTCACTTACATTATTACAGCATACAAAATGAGATTTTCCATCCAGAGTACACTGTATATTGTCTCAATCAAGCACATCAACAAACATGTTATTGTCAGCAAATAATCTTCCATTTCTTGTTTTCTGTATGTTTTGCTTTTTCCCCCCCATCCTTGATTCCCTATCTCTTACCCTCTGCCATCTCCCACTCTCCTCCCTCACTGTC
>NW_006204125.1:65613-113406 GCF_000334495.1 Tupaia belangeri chinensis
CCTATTGGTATTTGGATGTTTAGCTACAGTGCTCTTAGATCCTTCTAAAAACACATTAAATGGATATTGGAGAGTGGAGAGACAAGAAAAAGGGACTGAAATACCTAGTTCTTAGGAGCCATGAGGAATCTTCTTCTGAAGGCTCAGCTCTCCTGCCTGGGTAGGAGGACCAGAATGATAAGAAGATAAAATGTGGAGCTGAGAGCAAGAGAAAAACTTTGCCTTTAAAAAAATGTAAAAAGGAAAAATTACAAAAAAAAAAAAAAGACAGAAGCAGGGAGAGACAGAAACAGAGATAGAAGACTGAGGGTGGGGGGAGGCCTCCCTATCACTAGCTTGTTTGCTGAAGGCTGAATTATCAGTAGAAAGTCTTCTTTTCTTGTGTGCTCTGAAATACCTAGTTCACAGGAGCCATGTGGAACCTTCTTCTGAAGGCCTGGCCTCTTCTGCCACTAGCTTGTTTGCTGGAGGCTGAATTATCAGTAGGAATCGACTATTTTTTAAAACCCATGTCAATTTTATTTTTCATAACTTTTTGGAAGCCCACTCATATATGAAAGAAATTAGATACACAGAGAACCAATCCAAAAGATTCATTATATGACTATTTGGAGTTTTCAATTTCTTTTGAAAACTGTAAAATAAAAAACAATGAGGGACACAATACAATCAACTGATGAGCTGGGTTACCGACTATTTTTTAAAACCCATGTCAATTTTATTTTTCATAACTTTTTGGAAGCCCACTCATATATGAAAGAAATTAGATACACAGAGAACCAATCCAAAAGATTCATTATATGACTATTTGGAGTTTTCAATTTCTTTTGAAAACTGTAAAATAAAAAACAATGAGGGACACAATACAATCAACTGATGAGCTGGGTTACACTAAATTTATAAACTTTTGTACATTCATTCCATATAAATCAATACTCACATAAAACAAACAAATTACACGTATCAAAGCTGGTGAGTAACTCCAATGCCTATACTTTAAAAAATACAATAATAAATGAAGATGCTTAAACACACTATTAAAAACCAAAGATGTCACAAAATGTGCAATAAAGTGGTAAACATCTAAGACATCCACAAAACATTCAGTTTCTCAAGTAAGAAAATAATTGCAAAATAACCCTTTGAATTTGTTAATTTTTAAAAAATTTGCATGCCCAGTGTAAGAGAATACGCCACAAAATAGACATCTCAAGAACTACTAATGCTAGGCCATCTTTTCAAGCAATATGCTGAACTAGATCTTTCTCTTCGAAGGAAACATACTCAAATATACTTTATCTCTGTAATAAGAAAATATTATCCTTATCTGATGTCCAATATTTCTCCTTTCCACCTAATTGCAAAGGTTCATGGACATATGTTCTACTTTTACAGAAACCTCTATCACCCTCTTATTTTATCTTTAAATTAGACTTCCATGACCATCCTTTAATTATCAACAATCACCTTCATGGATCAGTTCAACATTCCCTTCTCTCTCTTTTTTAAAAGAATTATTTTACTTGTATAATTTTTATTTTGTTATTTTAATTTTAATTTAAGCAGGGAGAGACAGAGGGAAAAAGGGAAAATGAGGAAGCAAGCCACCAAGTCTGGAACTCAAACTGTGGTCAGCCATATGAGAGTCCAGCACCTCAACTACCATGCCACCTTCCAGCCCCCTATTCTCTTTTTAGCAACATAAATAAGTACATTATTTACTAAGCAAACAACCACAGCAATCTCTTGGATATGAGCTAGGCTGGCTTGGCTTTCAGGTGATTCCAAGCACATGCTTACATCCATTCTCTCTGAATGTGTCCTGAAGTACCAACCAGATTTTTCTGACTCATCTATATGGGTTTTCTGTAAAGAAGGGCTCCACGTGGAAGTATGAATTCCTCTCTGAATGGTTGATGATGGAGACTGAAGTTCTGTGACCAAACAAGACAGCAGAAAGGGTTCAAGCACTAGTACCCTAGCCAGATTTAGAACTCCCAAAGAAACAACTATGTGCCACTCAGCTCAAGATTGCACAGGCTAAGGGACAGAAGAGCAGATCTTCACCGTTACTTTTATCTACTTATTAGACACAGGTCCAACTTGTCATTCCAATCTTGAGCACATAATTGTTCTGTGGGGCATTGCTCTGCACAAAGTGACTTACTTTTTCTTTCGGATTATCTGTTCCCAAAACACCAGGTTAAAAATGATTGGAATCCAGACTTTGTTTTTCCTTCTCCATAAATTCACCTGTCTCCCAGAGATTTAACCTCCTAACATTTAATCAAACCTTGAGTTAAAGCTTTCTCCAAAGTCTAAAGCTAAGAAAACTGGTGGGAAATGACCCTTGATATCTCTGATAAGTTACTTCAACAAGCAATAAAACAGTGTTTCTTTGATATAAAGCCATTAGTACTGTACTCTTACTTTATAATGCTTTTGCCAAAACCCTAACAAATACCATCTTTTAAATATTTTTATTTTATACATTTAATCACTGTGTGTCATTATAGCATACCTATAAACCAATGAAGCAGAATAGAGGCTTCAGAAATAAACTCCAAAACATACAGTCAACTGATTTTTGACAAAGGGCACCAGTAAAAATGAATATCATATTTGTAACAAATGTTAAGAGCTGTCATTAAGTAGTGCATTTATAAAATTTCTGGTAATTATAAAAATACGTTTAACTCTTTGTCCACATGTTGTCCAGCAACAAACAATTTATAAGAATTCTCTTATTGAGTATTTGTAAAAGCCGTGTTATCTATTGCAGCATTATTTACAATGGCTAAGATGGAATCAATCAAAATGCCCAAGAACAGATGCATGGATTGAAATCTCTTTCAGACTTTTTGGACAATTTAATTCTGACTATGATGGCCTATGACTGATTTGTAACCATCTGTTACCCCTTCACTACATGGTCATAATGAATCCCCAGCTCTGTGTCCAGTTACTTCTCTTAACCTGGCTGGTCAGTATGCTGGGAGCTCTTCCTGAGAGTTTAAGCACATTGAGGTTCTCTTTCTGTACAGTCATCAAAATCCCACGTTATTTCTGTGAACTTCCTTACATCTTCAAGCTCGTCTGCTCTGACATCTTCATCAATAATGTATTATAGAGAGGAAGCACGTGCTGAGGCGTACAGCGCTTGTGGTTGTTGGAGCACGCCCCTCGGAGGCTGCGTTGAATTAAAGAAAATCATTTTATCAGAAGAAGATGGCCACGGCACAGTTGCAGAGAACTTCCCTGAGTACGTTATATTTCCCAATAAGATATCAACTGACCAGCAGTCTTTGGTGCTAGTGAAGAGGCTCCTGGCAGTTTCAGTATCCTGCATCACATATTTGAGAGGAATATTTCCAGAATGTGCTTATGGAACAAGATACCAAGATGATCTTTGTGTCAAAATTCTGAGAGAAGATAAAAAGTATCCAGCATCTACACACTTAGTGAAGTGGATGCTAGGATGCTATGATGCTTTACAGAAAAAATATCTAAGGATGGTTGTTCTAGCTGTGTATTCCAATCCAGAAGACCCTCAGACAATTTCAGAATGTTACCAATTTAAATTCAAGTACACGAATAATGGACCAGTTATAGATTTCATCAGTAAAAACCAGAATAATAAATCTAGCATGTCATCTGCTGATACCAAGAAAGCAAGTATTCTCCTCATTCACAAGATTTATATCCTAATGCAAAATCTGGGACCTTTGCTTAATGACGTCTGTTTGACCATGAATCTTTTTTACTATGTTGAAGTTACTCCACCAGATTACCAGCCTCCTGGTTTTAAGGATGGTGATTGTGAAGGGGTAATATTTGAAGGAGAATCTATGTACTTAAATGTGGGAGAAGTGCCAACACCTTTTCACACCTTCAAAGTAAAAGTGACCACTGAGAAAGAATGAACGGAAAATATTGATTCAACTATACTGTCACCAAAACAATTTAAAACACCACTTCAAAAAATCCTGATGGACAAAGATGATCTAGAAGATGAACAGGAACATTATATAAGTGTGAGTATACTTAGAGAATTATAAAGCATCATAGTAATAGCCTTCTGAACTTGGAGAACCAAGTTTAGTTTGTGAGGAAGATGAAATTATGAAATCTAAAGAAAGTGCAGATTTTTCAGGTTCTCATTCTCAGGTTGAACAGTTGGTCAGTAAAATATCTGAACTTGATGTGTCTGAAAGCAAAACAAGAAGTGTAAAGATCTTTCAGAATAAGATGGCAAATGGAAATCAACCAGTCAGATGTTCTAAAGTAAATCGTTCTTTTGACAGATCTTGCATCACTTTGGATCTTCTAGTCAGGAGTCTGCACCAAAAAGGAGAAAGTTTAGTGAACCAAAAGAACATATATAAGAATGATTTTTTCTTCACGTTTGCAAAGTTCTCAACATTAAACTGAAGGACACTATATTACCATTTTAAGGTGTGTTTTCCCTAATTCTGAAAGTTGCTAATATAGTTTTAAGCAGTTCATACACTAAAATGAAATTCTTAGGTGGCTGTCATATTGTGGGGGAGCTCTGATTAGCTTATCTGAGATTAATTCAAGAGAGCTTTTGAATAAAACCAAAAGTACAAATGTCGTAATTGATTCTGTTATCTACTCAATATTGATCTAGCTTCCATTTTGGCAGACTCTTTAAATATATATTAACTTTTAAGGCCCTAGGAAGCCAATTTTTGAAACATTTATTTGTTATTAAATTTGGTAGGAATTCCTTTTTTACTTATGTTAAAACTATACCATTTAAGTGACTGTTTATCAATGTATTATTAAAACAATGTTCTGTAATCTTTAGATTCAGTGTATTAACATGATGGTATATAATATACAATTTAAAAGTTAGAGCTTTACTTTTTTATATTTTTTCCTGATTTTTAAGGTCTGACATTTTTAGCAGCATGAATAAAATACAGTTCGGTATGTAAAAAAAAAAATAATGTATTATATATCATGATGGGTGTCGTGGGATTTTTTTCCTCTTGCTGGAATCCTTTTCTCTTGTTCTCAAATTGTTGTCTCAACAAAAGGAGGGGACTATAAAGCATTTTCCACCTGTGTATCTCACCTCTCAATGGTCTCCTTGTTCTCTGGGACCCGTGTAGGTGTTTATCTCAGCTCCACATGGACACATGGCTCCAGGACAGGGATATTTGCCTCAGTCCTGTACACTGTGGTCACTCCTATGTTGAATACCTTCATTCATAGCCTAAGAAACAGAGACATGAAGAGGATTCTTAGAAGGCTTCTCTGCTACATGGCATCCTTCCAGTGATGGCTACAAAAGCCCTGTACATGGACATGTGTGATCAAAGGCAATAGAGGGTCCAGCAGGTGGTACAGTGGTTAAGGCACTGGACTCCCACAGGGTCAACCGTGGTTTGAGTCCCAGACTCAGAGGCTTCAAACTTGCGCTGGGCATGTGTGTATATGCACCCAAACTCCCAAGACAAGAATAGAGGAGAAAGGATTGTGGTGTGTCCCCTAGGGGACAATTACCCCTAGGGGGTAATTTCTCATTTTCTTTCTCTCTATCTCCCTGGTTAGTGCACATACCCTATAGCAAAAATCTCTCTCTCCAAAAAAAAAAAAAAGAAAAGAAAAAAAAAACGCAATGAAACTGAACATTCAATAGCATGAACATTGAGGCTCCATTTTTAATACTTATGTGCAATTAGCAAATATCCTTTTATGAAGGATAGCTTCATATATTTTGATTAAACATTTCAATTTTCTATTTTGTGTACCAAAAGGTCTATTCACTAATTGATTTTCTCTGTCACCTTTTTGACTACCTGTGCCAACCTCATTTTGTCTATCTGATCGCATCTTTTCTAACTTGTAAACAGATATCTGATATGTTCATCTTGTCTATTAGGTTCTCATTTAATCCACTGTACTCATCCCATACCAATGTGCTCATCCCACACCAAAATACTCATACCATCCCAATATGCTCATCCTATGCCAATGTGCTCATCCCATGCCAATGAGTTGATACCCCACCAATTCATTCATCTCACACCAGCATGCTCATCCTGCACCAATATACTCACACCACTCCAATGCATTCATATCACACCAATATACTCACACCACTCCAATGTGTTCATCCCACACCAATATACTCACACCACCCCAGTGTGCTCATCCTACACCAACATGCTCATATTGCACAAATGTGCTCATCCCACTTCAATATACTCATATCACCCAAAAATGCTCATTCTACACCAAGGTGCTCATCCCACACAAATTTTCTCATCCCACACCAATGTACTCACAATACCCCAATGTGCTCATTCTGTATCAGTGTGCTCATCTCACTCCAATATATTCATACTACCACAGTGTTGCAATCTCACTACAATATGCTCATTCCACCTCAGTGTGCTCATTTCACACAAGTGTGATCGTCCCACATGAATGTGCTCATCCTATGCTAATATTACCAATATACTCACACCACACCAGTGTGGTCATCCCACAACTCTAAATTCAAAGGTGGTAAGCACCCAACAACAATCTAAGGGTACAAACCATCTGTTCTGTATCTATATTAGATACTGTTTATGTTCCATCCATATTTCTCCTCCTCCTCCTCCTTCTTCTTCTTCAGATATTTTTGCTATAGCATGTATGCACTCACTAGAGAGATAGAGAGAGACAGAGATACAGAAAGGGAGAAATCACTCCACAGGAGATGGCCATGTTTCAATCCCTTCTCCTCCATTCTCCTCTTGGAATTTTGGGGATGCATGCACACACATTGGCATGAGTTTTAAGCCACTGGGTCTGGAACTTGAACCCTGATTGACTATATGGGATTCCAGTGATGTAACCATAATGTCACTTGCTGGACCTTACCCATATTTCTTAACTACTACGACTTCTAAGATTTTCCAGACCAATGCACTGTGGTCGGCTCCTGGGTTGCTTTAAGAGCTTTATGAAACAAATAGAATCCCTTGCATGGCTAGCTATGAAATGCGGTGAAATACTATTCCCCAGGATTTCTATGCATTCATGGCAGTCTACACTTGTCCTTTAGTACCATAGCTGAACAATTGTCTGCTTGAGTGGTGGCCCTGCAGCCCTGACATACTCTGACCAAGGAAAGCTATTTCTCACAAATCCAACCTTTTTTGGAAGACATCTGCCACCTCGCCATTGACATTCGTGCTAGATAATTCTCTGTGGTAGATGTCCAGTTTATACTGTGATTTTGAGCACCATCTTGGCTTCAACCTTCTAGGTACCATTGGCACCTCCTCAGTTATAACAACCAAAAACTTCTCCAGACATTACTGAGTGTCCCCTGGAGGCACAGTTTTTGCCATAGGCATGTGTGCTCGCCAGAGAGAGAGAGGGGGGGGGAGAGAGAAAGAGGTAAAGTGAGAAAGAAACCCCCAAGAGGAGTGGACATGCCATAATCTCTTCTCCATTCTTCTCTTGACATATTCTGGAGATGCATACACACACATGCACACATCTGGTATGATTTTCAAGCAAACAAGTCTGAGACTTTAACTGTGGTTGGACATGTGGGAGTTTAGTGACTTAACAATTATGGCACCTGTTGGTCCTATAAATTACAGCTCTTAACTTGTGTTTCAAGTTTGAAGTTTCTTTTGTTCCCCCCTTGGGTGCATGCACTTGTTGGAAAGCCAGAGAGACAGAATAAAGTGAAAAATCACCCCACAGGAGGGATGGCCATGCCACAATCCCTTCTCTTCTTTGCTCTTCTTGGGACCTTGGGTACACATGCACAAACACTTGGCATGAGTGTTAAGCCACCGGGTCCAGGACTCAAACCATGATTGACCATATGGGAGTCCAGTTACATAACCATTACACCACTTCCTGTTCCCAACAAGTTTGAAATTTCTATGTGTCTAATCAAAAGTACCTGAAGCTAAGGATTATGGTAGCTGTCTAAAGTTTCATAGCATAACATAGTTCCCTTCCTTGATGTGGAAAAAACAGAAACTTTCTAAAGATATGAAATACTGTGTTCTTACTACAATTCAATGCTTTGCCATTCCAAGGGGCCTAGTCAGGTACCTCAGACTTTGGAAAACGGTTTAACTTGGAATTGGGCAAAAGTGCTAAGGAGGTTAGACCTCAGGAGGAAGATGAGTTCAAGGAAGAATATTAATGACAGTGTTCACCTAATTTCTAAATTGATCTCTTGGGAAAAGAGAGTGATCAGGAAAGTATTTCTTTCTACCCAGATCATTGTCCCACAGAGATATCAAGTGCCCAGGTGTTGGGTTGGTTCTATGTCTTAGGAATCGTGAATAGTGCTGCAATAAATATAGTTGTGCAAGCGTTTTCCCGACTGAGTGTTCTCCTGTCCTCTCAGTAGATACCTTGGAGTGGAATTGCTGGATCATATAGTAGTTCTATTTGTAGATCTTTGAGGAACCTCCATATTGTTCTCCACAGTGATTGGACCAGTTTACATTTCCACCAACAATGTAGGAGTGTTTCTCTTTCACCACATCCTTGGCATGTTTCTATATTCATCACAAATATTAAACCAATGGATGGCTCACAAATATTACCTTGCAAAAGCAGTTAATGAGACATATTTTACTGTATCTTCTCTCAAGTTGGGTAGTCTCAAGAAAAAATAAATTTTGATAGGACACTTGGGTAAACTAAAGAATTTAATGCATCAATTATTTCATTACTGTTGAGACTGAAAACATTTTGGAGTTTGTTAGCCTTTTTCTTTACTGGAAATTGTCTGCAAGTTCTTTTCTATTACATATTGGGTGTCTTTTGGTTTTAGTATTTTTGGGAATTGTGGGGGTTTTGCAGTAAGTTTTCTACTTTTTATTTAGTTATGATAAATGAATGATAGATAAATATGATAGGTACTGTGTGATAAATTTTAAATTTTGTGGGGGCACATCTATTAGTCAATCATATTGCATACCCATCTCTCATTCCTTTTATTCTTTCTTTAGTTTTGCTCTAAGGCATATGAGCTTGCCAAAGAGAGTTAGAGAGAGGGAGAGAAACAGTGAGTAAGAAATTACTCCATGTAATGACCATGCTGCAATCTCCTTTCTTTCACTGTCTTCTCAGAATTTGGTGCATGACACAAATGTGCCTGTATGATTTACAAACCATCAGGTCTGAGACTTGAACCCTTTAGTAGGCCATGTGGGATCTAGTGCCTTAACCTCCACACTACCTGCTGGGAACCCTCATTGCTTTTTAAACTTAACATATTCTGAATCATTAGTAGTAATAATTTTTGTAACATTCATCATCTCATTTCACATTTGTTTTTCTCATTACTACCACATGTGTTTTGTGATTAAATCTTTGTTTAGCTTTATGATCATGTTCTACCCTCTTGTATAACATATTCTTTAGTGTTCATCTAAAATTAAGTGTATGTTTTCATAGCATATTTTAATCCGTTTGTTCATACGGTACAACATTTTAACAGTAGATACCTTTGATACTTTTTCTTCTATCTCTTCTATAAAAATATGTATTTTACTATTTTTATATGCAGGTCTTTTCTACTTAAACTGATAGTAGGACCTACATTGATGTGATTAAATTATTTTAATAAATACTTTGTTTTATATTCTCATTTAATTTTATTGAATACAGTTGTTTTGCATCTGTTCTATTTACTTGATTATGTATTCTCCATTATTTTCTCCTTTTAAATGTTTCTATAAATATACAGCACAAAGTGGTCATACCACAATGTGGCTCCAAGTTCACATGCCCATGGGAAACTTGCCAACTGGAATCTGGTTGCTGTGTCTATGTTCTTAGAGGGTTGCATTTATCAAGGGCTAGGATAGCACATGACTGAAGAACTCTTAGTGTCTTTGAGTTTCAGCATCATCAGGCCTCATCATTCCTCAACATCTCCTGACACATTTCATTATTCTCCCTCTTTTTTTAATTTCCTCTGCAAGATGTCTACTTCCCAGATATCCTGGCAGCTCCTTTCCTCTCTTCCCTGAAATCTCTGTTCAAATATCATCTTATCTGCCAGCTGATAGTACTCTACTCTCTCACTTCTATATAATTTTGTTGTCTTCAAAGCACTTGTTGAAATATGAGATGTCACTGATTATTTATTTATCAGTTTGTACTATCCACCAATAAGTGTTAAGTATTTAAATTTATTATCACCTTATATTAATTACTTGGTAGAACATGGAATTTGGTGGGCTTTCAGTTTATATTACTCAAATGCATGTGAGAATTTGGAGAAAGGTTGAGAATGGGATAGAAATTCTCAATCAGACATAGCATGGAAGGGTGGAGTGCGCTAAAAGGAAGAAGCAGCTTACACAAAGTAAAGATGATGGGTTCACCCCTGTAGCCTATTGATTCAAGAAGCTAGAACTCATATAGTTGCCCATGGTTCAAATTCTGGTCCTGCCTGCTTGAAAAACACTGTGTGTGTGTGTGTGTGTGTGTGTGTATGCATGCTGGAAATCATGGCAGAATAGAGAGGCAGAGGAGAAGAGATTGTGGCATGACCATGACCCATTGGGGGTGATTACCACCTCTTCTGGTTTCACAGTCTCCCTAGCAATTATGTGCACCCTGGCAATGAAAAATATATAAAAAATAATTTCTTAACCTGAAAATATAAATTGCAACATTTCAACTATGTCAGTAAAATTTTTGAGAGTTTTTTGCTATAGAGAATGTGTGCTCACCAGAGACAGAGAGTGATAGTGAGACAGAAAGTGAGAAATCATCTTCCCAGTAGGATGGCCACACAGCAATCTCTTATAATCCCTTCTCTCAAGATTTGGGGCACACACCCACACACATCCAGCATGAGTTCTAAGCCACTGAGTCTGGAACTCCAACCACAGTCAACTATGTGGGAGTCCTGCGACATAACCATTACACCATCTGCTGGCCACAAGTAATTTTTGTGAACTCTGTGAGCTAATTCCATAAGCAATTTTACGTGAAAAAGCAGTCATGTTCATTTCTTTTTCCTGATAGTCACTTCTGTCTCATGGAAACAGAGAATGATACAAGAATTTCAGAATTTCTATTTCTGGGACTTTCACAGGAACATGTTCACATGTTGCAGCCCCTCATATTTGGGGTTTTCCTCTTCATGTACCTGATCACTATGATTAGAAACATGCTCATCATCCTGGCCACCATCTCAGACTCCCACCTGCACATTCTCATGTACTTCTTCCTCTCCAACCTGTCCTTTGTGGACATCTGTTTCACCACCACCGTCCCAAAGATGCTGGTGAACATCCAGTCACAGAGCAAGGTCATCACCTATGCAGACTGCATCACCCAGATGTTCTTTTTCATGTTCTTTACAGGGTTGGATGACTTCCTCCTGACAGTGATGGCCTATGACCAGTATGTGGTCATCTGTCATCCCTTGCACTACACGGTCATTATGAACCCCCAGCTCTGTGTGTTGCTGGTTTTGTTGTCCTGGATCACTAGTGTCCTGATTTCACTATTACACAGTTTAATGGTGTTGAGATTGTCCTTCTGTACACAGGTGGAAATTCCCCACTTTTTCTGTGAAATTAATCAGGTGATCCACCTTGCCTGTTGTGACACTTTTATTAATGACATAGTGTTATATTTTGCAGCTGTGCTGCTGGCTGGTGGTCCTTTCACTGGGATCCTTTACTCTTACTCTAATATAGTTTCCTCCATATGAACAATCTCTTCAGCTCAGGGTAAGTATAAAGCATTTTCCACCTGTGCCTCTCACCTCTCAGTTGTGTCCTTATTTTATTGCATAAGTATAGGTGTGTATCTTAGTACTACTACTACCCACAACTCACATTCGAGTGCAATAGCCTCTGTGATGTACACTGTGGTTGCTCCCATGCTGAACTCCTTCATCTACAGTCTAAGGAACAAAGATGTAAAGACAGCTCTGAGAAATTTCCTGTGGAGGAAAACTATCAAAGGATCAACTGTCCTTATAGTGAAGAAGTGCACTTATTAGCAGGGCTCAAAGCATCAGGCAATAATGGTAAAAATCTGTCCAGAATATTTCCATTCAATTATCTTCAGAACTCCCATGTCTTTGATTTTAACCTCTCTATACAACATAAATACCTCATTTTCCACTCTGATATTTAGACAATTTTTTGCCATTACTTTCATTGAGCAACATGAATTTATTAAAAATAATTTTCTCTCAAATGACACATACTGAATATTTTTTCCTTGCTTCTATTAAAATCCATATGCTATAATTTTCTTATGGGAATAAAATAACTAAATTTGGTGGCTAAGGTCCATAATATAACTCAGTGACCAGCAGGTGGCATAATAGTTAAGGCATTGGATTCTCACATGGCTGACCAGTTTGAGTCCTAGATATGAGGACTTAAAAAATCATGCTGGGCCTGCAGGTGTAGGAGTCCAGTCTGGGATAAAAATGGAGGAGAAGGAATTGCAGCATGGCCATCTCCATTGCAATGACTCTCTCTCATGAGTGCACTTGTCTTATGGCAAAAATAGTCCAAAAAAATACAGAGCATTTCATACAAAGACATTACCATATACATTCTCAGCAAATCATTTTTTATTTTTGTGTCAATTAAACATATTATTTGTTTGTTTTTTCCCTGTTCTCCTCCTGCCCTCTCCCTATTGCCCACTGCCTGTTACAACCCCTTACTATCTAGTATCTGCAGTTGCCCACCCTGCTATCATACCTTCCAATCTTTCAATTTCTGCTATAGAGCACAGACATTCCTGAGACCAAAATTTAAAAATTTTCTGTTCATTGTTCCATGGCATATGACCACCTTAACTATTCTTCATAAAAATGTAAAGTTTAGCCCAACAACTTTAGTTTATAACTTCTCATTGGGATTTTTTAAAAGAGGTTTTTGCCATAGGATGTGTGTGCTCACCAGAGAGAAAGAGATGGAGACAATGAGAAGGAAAGTGATAAGTCACTCTTAGGTGGATAGCCACACCACAATCCCTTCTCCTTCATTCTCCTCCTGGATCTTGGGCATGCACACACATGCAGCCAAAATAACTTTCAAATGACCATGTTCAGGACTTGAACCATGGTTGGCCAAGTGGGAGTCCAGCATGACTACTCCGCCATCTGCTGGCCAATTGTAACTGGGTTTTATTCTCATATTTTTTTTTTCTTTTTTTGCCAAAGGACATGGGTGCTTGATGGAAAGACAGAGAGACTGAAAGTGAGAAGTAACCCCTCAGGGGGTGATGGCCTTGTGGTCATTCCACAACCCCTTCTCCTCCAATCTTTTCTCAGAATCTTGGGCATGCATGCACATGTGCCTGGCATGAGTTTTAAGTCACCAGGTCTGGGACTGAAACCACCTTCAACTACATAGGAGTCCAGTAATGTAACCATTATGCCATCTCTGGTTCCAGGTTTTATTCTTCCATTTAATATCTTGTTTCTTATTTAGCCTAGTTCACTGGGCCTTCACAGACACTGTCAAAAGTAATTACTCCCTACATGTGTCCAAGTGGATTCTGCTGGGAAAGATATCTTTCAATAAATTGTTTCTTTATCTGGCCTTAAAATCAGAGATGAATTTAAATGTGATGCACCAAATTTTAAGCTATGAATTGTATTACTATGCAAAAATATTTTTGTTTAATTATCTAGATCTATTGAATAATGTGTAAAAGATTTTTATGTATGTATAAAGTGGATTACTCATTTTGATAAAAGATGGCTTCATTTATTGTTTTTATATTAAAATATCCTCCTATATCTTATTCTTTTTCTTTTTTGGAGAGGTTTTTTGCTATAGGGCATGTGCACTTGCCAGGCAGACAGAGAGAGACATAGACACAGAAAGCGAGAAATCACCCCCCAGGGGGGATGGTCACACTGCAATCCCTTCTCCTCTATTCTCCTCTCGGGATCTTGAGCACGCACGCACATGTGCCCGGCATGAGTTTTAAGCCACTGGGTCTGGGACGCGAACCATGGTCAACGACGTAGGAGTCCAGTGACATAGCCATTACGCTAACTGCTGGTTCCCTCATTTTTATTCATTAATTAATTTACATATTTTTTAAAATTCATTTTCTTCCATAAATTCAATCACATTATTATTTGTCTTACAAAGTGGATATTCCCCTTTATCTTATTAAAAGCAGGGACCAGCAGTTAGTGTAATGGCTATGTTGCTGGCCTCCCATGTAGTCGACCGCGGGTCGTGTCCCGGACCCGATGGCTTAAAACTCATGCCGGGCACATGTGCGTGCGTGCTCAAGATCCCGAGAGGAGAATAGAGGAGAAGGGATTGCGGCGTGACCATCCCCCCTGGGGGGTGATTTCTCGCTTTCTGTCTCTATGTCTCTCTCTGTCTGTCTGGCGAGCGCACGTGCCCTACAGTGAAAATCTCTCAAAAAAAAATTATTATGCTGCCTAAATATATAAATCTTTACATTTATCTATATGAAATATATCCATCTTTTCTAAACTTTGTCATGATTGCTCCTTTATGCTTGGATATCTTTTCAATTTTCATGATCAAAGCATCACTCACAAGTAACCTTGAATTTTGTGCAGTTATGTGATTTTGGGTCACAAGTATTTCTGTAAAAACATACCTATCTTTCTAACCTCTCCTGGTTTCCTGGAAAGGAATCTCATATTAGACACTTTTAAATACAATCTTCTGAAAAAAAATTGAATAACAGAGTAATCATGAATGCAGTCTTCAACTATTAGAAAAAAAGATCAAAAATAAAAAAGAGTATTAAATTTGTCTTTATTTTTGTTCACTTTGCTTATTGTATCAGTTAGTAACTGCTGCAGAACAAGCCATCCTGAAAGAAAATGGTTTAATGTAATGTCTTTGTTAACTAATATGATCGGGGAGGGCAATATTTCAGAATTTTTATTGTCTTCTCATGTATCTGTAGTCATCTGTGAGTTAAATGAGGAAGTGCTGCTGATGTTGGGAGAGGTTTCTCATCTACTGAGGACTTGGCTGGCTGTTGGATGATATAGGATGGCCTTGACTAAGATAACTAGCCCCTTACACAATTCCTCTCCTCCTGCAGCTTGGTAGCCTGGATTTGTTCCCATGGCTGAGGCAGGGTGACGGGGCCATGCAGACAACACAAGCTTTTAAAGAGACTGTCTCCCATGGCCTGGGCTGGGAAGAAACTGTGAGACAAGGACGGCGGTTTACTAACCCTTCTTGTGCCATTTTACTGGCCTGTAGTTAATTTCTCTCCTGTGAGTTTTACTGTTATTATGGTACCCTGCAAGGGTAAAATATCACCCACAACTATTACAATAAAGCCAATTAGTGATCTTGTAGGAATGTGGTTTCCTAAGAGGAGTGCCACGGGAAGTTTGAGACTCCCCCACCTGTCTGTTTTAGCCAAAATTAACATATGTTAAGATTAAGTTAGTATAAGCCAAATTAGTGTAGATTAAGTTAGTTTAAGGCTAGTTTTATGAAAATACTCCTTGCTAAAGCTACAGGCCAAAGTTAGCTCGTGCCAGGCAAAGTCAGCACATTCACCCAGAAATAAAACAAAAGAACTCACTAATTGACAAACTCAGCAAATAAAACAAAAACTCATGGTTTTGTTAAGAAAGGAAAACCCTGACTGGTGACGACAGGATGAACAAACCTGAGGACTCCAGAGAAAGATTAACTACCTTAGCTGGGAGCTCTTATCTAAAGCAACAGGTAGCTTTCAACTACATAGAGTTTCTCATCTATGTGCTGTTGACTATGAAAAACTGCTAATAAAACATCCTGTGTTTTCTCCTGAGCTACAAGATCATCTTCCTTTCCCATATGGGTAATAGACTCACCCTCTATTGTTGTAATATATAGATAGCTCGTATATTAACTATGTCTTTATTTTACAAGACAAGATTTCTATCTAGGCCTATGTAACCAGCAATGTTACCGCCCTGGCCCGGGACTGAAGTTATCAGACTGGCCTGGGACTGAGGCTATCAAACCTCCTGCAAGCCCCCTCTTCAAAAGACCCTTCCCAGTAATCAAGATCTAAGAAGAAGATACAACAGACAAATGGACTTTCTCATCCTAAAAACTGCAATTGATTTTTACCTAATTTGAGAAGACAAACAGCATGTTTAATAAGTATTGTTTCCATGCTTTGTATACCCTGTTCCTTAGAGTAGATTTTTTACTACCCTTCACCCCCCTTACTTCCTAAACATCCCTCAATAAATACACATCTTTTAATAGCCACGGAGCTGAGGTCTGTAGTTTTGCTCTGACTGTAACCAGCTAAAAACATGCAAAAAAGTATTGAGGTTTTAGCCTAATTCTCTTCACCTGCGCTGCCTCCGATGAGTCAACCCACCCCCGCTAAGGCTGAACCTCAGCAACAGGGTTCCATGAAATTGCAGAAATGCACCAAAGACCATAAAGATCCACTGTTAATATCAATATATGCTAGTGGTCCAAGGCAACTGAAACTTCAACATCTGACTTAAGCCTTAATGTGCATCCTCTTTCATCTTTACTTTCAGTGACTAGATACTTGTAGAGAAAAGAATGAGAAAGAAAGTATATGCTAAAAGCGATCCTATGGAAATTCTATTCCAGGGGTTCAAACACCTCTCATAGGTAAACATTCCTTGTTTGTCCCAAACTTCCAACTCCCTATTCCTATCAGATAATGAATACAGACCTGGGACTTCATGTTTAAATCTTTGATTAACAGACAAGATACAAGTTACCTCACTAAGATTGTTGTCCCCATCCTTGTCATGTATCACTTTTCTTGTAATTGACCTCCTCACTTCATAGTCAATTTCCCCTCCTCTGGTACTGGTATTTATTGAGAGGCTTTATTAGAAGACATGGTATTTGAAATGCAAATACACAACAGAAATAAAAGAATTAGAAAGAAAATGAAGAATTAAGGTGTAAGTCCACCGTGGGTGCCCTGAGTATAAGGCTTCAGAAGAGATGGGAATCACTAGAGACTTCAAATTACTTTGGTTGGGACCAGCAGTTAGCATAATGGCTATGTTGCTGGACTCCCATGTAGTCAACCGCGGTTCATGTCCCGGACCTGGTGGCTTAAAACTCACGCTAGGCGCGTGTGCGTGCGTGCCCAAGATCCCTAGAGGAGAATGGAGGAGAAGGGATTGCAGCGTGGCCATTCCCCCTGGGTCGTGATTTCTCGCTTTCTATCTCTCTGTCTCTCTCAGTCTTTCTGGTGAGTGCACATGCCCGATAGTAAAAACCTTTCAAAAAAAAATTACTTTGGCTGAGACCAGGTATGACAGTGTTTAGAGATGTAGAAAAAACTACATGTTGGGTAAATTTACTTTACAAGCTGTAATGATGTATAGTGATTAAATTTATAAAAGAAATTAAAATAATAAATAAAAAGAAACTATTCCATCATTCCTTTCAATTGCAGATAGATTTTATCATCAGTCTTCTGGTAAATCTATGAGTATTATTGTTATTACTATTATTTCATTTACTTTTAAGGTTTTTGCCATAGTGTGTGTGTGTTCACCAAAGAGTGACAAAGAGAGAAACAGAGAAGGAACGTGATAAATCATCCTTCAGAAGGGATGGTCATGCTGCAATCCCTCCTCCATTTTCTCTTCAGGATTTTGGGCATACACACATACATGAGTGGCATGATTTTCAAGCCACTAGGTCTGGAACTGGAACCATGGTTAGCCGTATGGCAGTCCAGGGCCCCAATTACTACATCACCTGCTGGTACCAAATTATTTTTGTTTTAGGACTCCTCAGCATGCGAATAGTTCTCTCATGTGATCTTCTAATTTGTCAAGATATCCCATCAAAGAATACAACAGAATTCCCTATAATCATTCCACTATTACATAATACACACACAATATAATTAATTTTGACACCCATGTAGATCTTTTTTTTTTTTTTTGCTAGTTTTAGAAATTATTTTTCTTTAGGGTTTCTCACTAGGAGAGACAAAGAGAGAGGAAAAGTGAGAAATCACCCTTCCCCCCCAGGGTGAATAGTCATGCCACATTCCCTTCGTCATTCTTCTCTCAGGATTTTGGGCATTCATGCACATCATTTTCAAGCTCCCAGTTCTGAGACATGAGTCATACAGTAAGCCCTGTGGAATCTGGTTGCCTTAAACACTATGTCACCTACTGGCCCATTTCTCCATTGACATTT
Organism: Tupaia belangeri chinensis; assembly: GCF_000334495.1. Lineage (NCBI taxonomy): Eukaryota > Metazoa > Chordata > Mammalia > Scandentia > Tupaiidae > Tupaia > Tupaia belangeri. Next base: position 83,829 of record NW_006204125.1, read on the forward strand.
GTGCTAAATAATTCTCTGTGGTAGATGTCCTGTGTATTCTGCAATGTTGAGCATCTCCTTGCCTTCAACCCAGTAAGTCCCAGGGACACCTCCTCAGTTATAACAACCAAAATCTCTCCAGACACTACTGAGTGTCTCTTGGGGCACAATTATCCATTGATAACCACTGGACAGAAGCATGAAACATGGAAACATCTCAAAATAATCTGAATCAAAACTAACTCATACTGGGTTCATACCTTGGGCAGATCACTTAATCCTTCAGAGGTCCATTTCTGCAAATGTAGTATGAGCTCACAGAATGTTAACATGTAAAAATCAAAAGATACAATCCATGTAAGAGTCAAATCTCAGCCTGTGGTGCATAAAAAGATCTAAATACATTTATAATTACCAAATAGTTGAGAAACAAATGTGAACGTGACAGCTTTTTCCTTTTAGAGAGATTTTTGTCATAGAGCATGTGTACTCACTAGAGAGATAGAGAGCAACAGAGAGACAGAAAGCAAGAAATCATTGTCCGGGGGTGGTTTTGCCTCAATTCATTCTCCTTCATTCTCCTCTCAGAATTTTGGAGCAAACATACACACATGCCCAGCCTGAGTTTTAAGCCACCGGGTCTGGTACTCAAACCATGGCCGACTATGTGGGAGTTCAGTGATGTAACCATTATGTCAACTGCTTGTCCCATGATAGCTCTTTGAAAACATTATTTTTTATGAATTTTTATTTTTATAAAACAAAAAGAAAAAAAAACTATTTGTTTTATCAACAAAGAATTTTACATTCTTTTTTCTGTGAAATGTTTCTTCCCTTTGCCCCTCTCACCCACAGTCTACCACCCACTATCTATCACCAATTCCCTCCTCTACAGTCTCTGGTATCTACACTTATCTTCTCTATTATCATATCTTTGGAACTATTATTTGATGCAAAGTGATAATTATAGGGGACTTACTGATAATGACAGATGGAAATATCTAGATATGACAACTCTTAACTTGTGTTACAAGCTTGAAAATTTTTTATATATTTATTTAACTTTCAATTTTATACAGCAAAAATTACAGGACTTATATTTCTCCACATAGAAGTTTATATTTCTTTGTGAAATATTTCTTCCCTTTGCACCTCCCACCCACATTCTCTCAGCCACTTTCTACCACTCATTCCCCTCCCTTATAGTCTCTGGTATCTACACTAATTCTCTCTACTCTTGTATCTTTGGGTCTTTCAATTTCAGATGTAGAGTGCAAACGTTCAGTACATATTGAGTGGGGATATACAGTGTGTATCTTTCAAAGTCTGCCTCATTATTCTTCACATTAAGCCCTCTCTATTCATCCGCCTTGCAAATGAACTGAGTAGAACACTGTCTACAGAAGACTCACGAATGATCAAAAGGCATATGAAAACATGTTAAAATCTCTTGTCATAAGAAAAATGTAAATTAAAGTCACAATGGGATACCATTTAACACCAATTAGAATGGCTAGGGTCACAAAAAAAAAAGAACGACAATTGCTGATAAGGCTGTGGTAAAAAGGAAAACTTATTACACTGTTGGTGGGAAAGTAAATTAGTACAACCTCTAAAATAGAGGTTCCTCAAAAATCTACAAATAAAACTACCATATGGCCAAGTATGAAATTTCTATATGTCTCCTCAAAAGCAGCACTAATCTAAGCATTGTATTAGTTGTCTAAGCTTTCATAGAACAATAAAGATCTCTCCCTTGAAAAAAATAAAGAGCAGCTATTTTTCTAGAGATATGAAGTACTGTTTCCTGGCTACAATTGAATGATTTGCAGTTCCAAGGAACTTAGCATATACCTCATACTTGGGAGAACATTTTATCTTGGGATTGAGTAAAAGTGGTTAGACCTCCAGAGGAAGGTGAGTTCAAGGAGGAAAAATAATGACCGAGTTCACCTGACTTCTAACTTGATCTCTTGGGAAAAGAGAGTGATCAGAAAAATCTTTATCCCCATACCATTGTTCCACAGGGATATCAAGTGCCCAGGAGTTGGAGTCACCAGAGTGAAAAGTAACAAAGGAGCCAATATTGGGAGCTGTAAATATCTCCTCTGCTGTCTCCTTTTGTGGCCAAGACATGGTTGACTTTTATTCTGTAGTCCTAAACCTAGCTTTGAAAACAATGCTTCATTCCTTCCTGCCATCTTGTTGGAGAACAAAGTTTTAGTCTCTATAATCAACTATTCAGGGAGGAATTCAGAAACCTAAATGGATACCACCTTCTCAGCAACCTCAGCAAGGTGAGTCTGAGAGCCAGAAGGTACTGCAGGAAAGGTGCACAGAGGATGGACGATCAGAATGTTTATCTGAGGTCCCCTCGAGCCCAAACAAGCATAGCCCAGAGCCACAGAGTCACTGTGCTTTCTTGATTGCTTTGCTAATTCATTCCTGGTTAATATATTTCATATATTAAACATAGGAGTGTCTGTTAGACTCAGCAAGGCAGGTGAGAATTAACTGATGGGAATGGAAATTCAGTTGGAGAAGATCAAAGAAGGAACCAGAAGTGTAAAATTTAGAACATTACCAGAGAAATTTGCAATAAGTGGGTAGGAAAACTGAGTATTTTGTTTGGAGGGATATATGGGCTATTTTATTTACTTTTTAAGATGTGATTATTGGGGCATATTTCTATATTCATTATAAAAATCAGATCAATAGATAGCTTACAAATACTATCTTGCAATAGCAGTTCATAAGACAGATTTTGCTTTATCTTCCTCAAGGTGGGTAGTCACAAAAAAAAAAGAAAAAGAAAGAAAGAAAGAAAGAAAGAAAGAAAGAAAGAAAGAAAGAAAGAAAGAAAGAAAGAAAGAAAGAAAAGAAAAGAAAACCCTTAGTTTTATTTGATAGGACACTGGAGAAAACCAAACAGCTTCACACATGAATTATTTCATTACTGCTGAGACTGAAAATACTTTAGAGTTACATCAATGGAAATTTTCCTTGCACCTTGCAGAATTTTCACTTTTTCATAGTCAGGGCCTTTTGGTTTTATTTTTTCTAAGAATTGGAGTTTTTGTAGTACGTTTGCCATTTTTTATTTAGTTATGATAGATAGAAGATAGATAAATATGGTGATAGGTACTATGTGAAAAATTCTAAATTTGGTGAGGTTACATTCTATGAGTCAGTCATATCACATACCTATTATACTGATTGCTTTCTTCTTAGTTTTTTTTTGTTTGTTTGTTTATTTTTTTTCTCTAGGGCACATGTGCTTATCAGAGAGAGACAGAGAGAGAGAAAGAGAGAGGGAAAGTGACAAAGCACCCTCCACGGTGGTGACACACCCTCTGGGGGTACAGACACACCACAAACCCCTTTCCTCCATTCTCCTCCCTGAAGTTTGGGTGCAGATACAATCATGACTGCCATCATATTCACACTGCCAGGTATGGAACTCAACCCATCCAGGTAGCCATGAGAGATCCTTTGCCTCACCCTTCATGCAACCTGCTGGGAACCCTCATTACTTTTTAAACTTAAGAACATCTTCTGAATCATTAGTAGTAATAAATTTTCTTTTATAACATTCACAATCTTATTTCACATTTGTTTTTCTTATTACAAGCAGGTGTGTGTTTTATGATTAAATCTATTTTTTTTTAACTGAAGAATCGTTTCAATCATTTTTTTCCATCTTGGACAACCAATTTTTTTGTGTTCACCTAAAATGTGTATCTTTTTCATCAACATATTTGAATCCATTTGTTTATATAGTACAAAATTTTGACAATAGATACAGTTGATACTTTTTCTTCCACTGCCTTAAAATATATGTTTGAAGGCTAAGAGATGGTGTAGTGGTTACATCAATGAACTCTCACATGGCCAAAGGCAGTTTGAGTCCGAGACCAAGTAGCCTGAAAATCCTGGGCATGTGTCATGTGTGTGTGTGTGTGCCAAACATCCTGAGAGGAAAATGGAGGAGAAGGGATTGTGGCTTGGCCATTTCCCCTGGGGAGTGATTTCTCACATGCCCTCTCACTGCCTCTCTCTCTCTGGCAAGGATATGCACTCTATTGCAAAAACTTGTTTATATATAAATAAATATATATATATATATATATATATATATACACACACGCACACACACTACATTTCATTATTTCATATCCAGATCTTTTCAATTTAACCTGAAATAGGAGACCAATGTTAATGTGATTAAATTTACATTTTAAAGTTTTTAAAAAATAATTTACTTTATATTCTCATTACATTTTATTGAATACAACCCTTTTGAAAAATGTGTTCTATTTACTCTAATTCTCTTTTTTAAAATGTTCTATAAACACACAGCATAAAGTGGTTATTTCACAGTGTAGTCCCAAGTTCACATGTTCATGGGAAGCTTGCTAATTGGAATCTGGCTGCTATGTCTCCACTCTTAGAGGGCTGCATTCATAGAGGGCTAGAACAGCACATGACTGAAGAACCCTCAGTGTCTTCAAGTTTCAGCATCATCAGCTCCCCTCATTCTTCTAAATCTCCTGACATCATCTCATTATTCTCCCTCTGGCTTCTTTCTTCTGCAAGACCTACGTATCTCCAGATATCTTTGTAGCTCCCGTCCTCTCTTCCCTGAAGTGTCTGTTCAAATGTCATCTTATCTGACAGTTAATAGTCCCCCTGCCCATGCTCTCATTTCTACATAATGTCATTGTCTTCAAAGCAATTGTTAATATGTGATATGCCACATGATTATTCTTTATTGTTTCATACTATCCATCAATAATTTTTAAATATGTCAATTCATCAGCAACTTATATACATTACTGACACAGTGCATGGAATTTGGTGGGCTTGCAGTTTACGTTACATAAATTATCTAAGAATTTGGGGAAAGGTTGAGAATGGGATAGTGGGGCTGGCAGGTGGTGTGGTGGTTAAGGGTGCTGGACTTCTGCATGGCTGACCATGGTTCAAGTCCCAGACCTGGCAGCTTGCTTTCTCACTTTCTCTCTCTCTCCCTCTATAATCAAATTAAAATAAATACATGAAGAGAATGGGTTAGTAATTTCCAATCAGACATTGACTGGGAGGGTGGGGTGTGCTAAAGGGGAGGGTAACCATACACAAAATAAAAAGAATGGATCAGCACTGCAGCCTAGTGATTCAAGAAGCTACATCTCACATGATTGACAGTGGTACAAATCCCAACCCTGGCTGCTTGGAAAACACTCTGGGTATGAGTACATACATAATGAAAATCATGACAGAATGCAGAGATGGAGGTTAAGGTATGGTGCCATGACCATACCCCATTGGGGGCTGATTTTCCATGCCCAGTTTCTCAGTCTCTAACAAATACATGATCCCCATAGCAATAAAAAAGTAGAAATATTAATTGTTTTACACAAAAACATAAAATGTAGCCTTTCAATTATTCAAGTAATTATTGTGAACTCTGTGAGCTAACTCTGTGACCTATTTTGAATGAAAAACTGGTCACTTTAATTTCTTTTTCCTAGTAGTCACTTCCATCCCATGGAACCAGGAAATGAATCAAGAATTTCAGAATTTCTTCTTCTGGGACTTTCTGAGAAACCCACATTACAGCCTCTCATATTTGGGCTTTTCCTCTCCATGTACCTGATCACCATCATTGGAAACCTGCTCATCATCCTGGCCACCATCTCAGACTCCCACCTGCACACTCCCATGTACTTTTTTCTTGCCAACCTGTCCTTTGTGGACATCTGTTTTATCTCCACCAGTGTCCCAAAGATGCTGGTGAATATCCAGACACAGAGCAAGGTCATCACCTATGCAGGCTGCATCACCCAGATGTATTTTTTCATAGCTTTTACAGGATTGGATGCCTCCCTCCTGACCGTGATGGCCTATGACCGGTATGTGGCCATCTGTCTCCCCTTGCACTACTCAGTCATCATGAACTCCTGGCTCTGTGTGTTGCTGATTTTGTTGTCTTGGATCACGAATGTCCTGAACTCATTATTACATAGTTTAATAGCATTGCGGCTGTCCTTCTGTACACCATTAGAAATCCCCCACTTTTTCTGTGAACTTAACCAGGTGGTCCACCTTGCATGCTCTGACACTTTTATCAATGACGTGATGATTTATTTCTCAGCTGTGGTACTGGTTGGTGGTCCCCTCATTGGGATCCTTTACTCTTACTATAAGATAGTTTCCTCCATCCGTTCAATCTCATCAGCTCAGGGGAAGTATAAAGCCTTTTCCACCTGTGCCTCTCACCTCTCTGTTGTCTCCTTATTTTATTGTACAAGTCTAGGAGTGTATCTTAGTTCTGCTGTTATCCAAAATTCACAATCAAGTGCAAGAGCCTCGGTAATGTACACTGTGGTCACTCCCATGCTGAACCCCTTCATCTACAGTCTGAGGAATAAAGACATAAAAAGGGCTCTGAGAAGTTTCCTTTGCAGGAAAACTATCAAAGGATCAACTGTCCTGCTATTGAAGAAGTGTGCTTGTTAGCAGAGCTCTCAGCATCATGTAAAAAGGGTGATAATTTGACCAGATGCTGGAAGTAGAACTCATTCCATTTGATTATCTTCTAGGACTTCCAAGAGCTCAGTTTCAGCTTCTCTATACAGCATAAGTACCTCACTTTTCTACTGTCTGATCATCTAATTAAAAAAAATTTTTTTTTTGACATAGGGCACATGTGCTCTCCAGAGAGAAATGGAGAGAGATGGTGGGATGAAAAGTGAGAAATCACCCCCTAGGGAGATGACCTTGCCATAATTCCTTCTCCTACTGTGATTCTGGGCACTCTGAAACATGTGTTCAGCATGATTTTTCAATCCACAGGGCCCAGGACTTGAACTGTGATCATCCATTTGCAAGTTAGCACTGTAACTACGACATCATCTGCTGGTCTCTCTGTCTGATGTATAAACAGGATTTTACTTTGTCCTTTTTGTATGTTCCAAGTTTATCCCAACCATAGATCAGAAATACTTGGAAATACCTATTAATTTCATGGAGCAATGTGGATTTATTAAAAATATTTTTTTTTGGAACCAGCAGATGGCATAATGGCTATGTCTCTGGACTCCACTGTAGTGGACCGTGGTTCAAGTCCCGGGCCCGGTGGCTTGAACTCACGCCGGGCATGTGTGCATGCATGCCCAAGATCCCAATAGGAGAATGGAGAAGAAGGGATTGCAGTGTGGTCATCCCCCCTGGGGAGTGATTTCTCTTTTTCTGTCTCTCTGTCTCTCTTTGTCTTTCTGGCGAGCACACACACCCTATAGAAAAAAAACTCTCAAAAAATTTTTTTTTCTCTCAACTGGTATATACTGAAAAAGGTTTTCCTTTCTTCTACTAAAAAAATCATATGCTCATCTTTTCTTATAGGAATAGAATCACTATACTTGGTGGCTAAGATCATTTATATAACTCAATAGTAGAAGACACACAAATGTAAAATTTTCTTTTTATCATTCAATGATATATGACCAATTGTTCTTCATGAAAATGTAGAGTTGATGACAACAAATTTATTTTATAACTTGTGATTGAGTTTTATTCTCACCTTTAAGTTTCTGTTTCCTACCTACTCTGGTGTCCACAATGCCTTCCTAGTCATTGTAAAAGAGCCATTACTACCCACAGGATTCCAAGTAGAATGTGCTTGGAAAGACACCTACAATAAATGGTTTGTCTTTTTATGGTCTTAAAGTCAAATGAATTTAAATATGATGCACTAAATTTTAAGCTATGCATCACAATACTATGCAAAATATTTCATTTGAAGTCTCCACCTACTAAGCATGTATAGAAGATTGATGTTCATGTATAAAGGAGATTATTCATTTATTCATTTTGGTGAAGGCTGGTTTAGTATGATGTATTTTTTACTATTGAAACATCTTCCTATTTCTTATTGAAAATTTCCTGTGCTTCCTAAATATATAAATCTTTTCATCTTCTCTAAATGAGTTATATCATCTGTCATAAACATTAAAGGGATAGTGAATAACCATTGTCAGTGTCATCCATATTATATCTCCTTTATTCACAGATATCTTTTTAATCTTCATGATCAAAAGTAACCTTGAATTTCTGTGCAGTCATGTGACTCTAGGTCACAAGCATTTCTGCACAAATATGCATATCTCATTAACCTCTCCTGGTTTCCTGGAAAAGAATGTTGTATTAGTCACTTTCTAATACTGTCTTATCAAACAACTGAATAACTGAGTAATAATGAAAGTAGTCTTCAAATATGAGGATAAAAGGTAAAAAATAAAAAGCATAAAATGATTATAATTGTTCTTCATCCTCTTTAGTTTGGTTATTGTGTCAGTTATTTACTGCTGCTTAACAAGATATCCTAAAAGAAAGTGGTTTAATGTAATACTTTTGTTAACTAATGTGATTACATGAGTGGCAATATTTTTGAGCTTTTCCAGTCTCTTCATGAATCTATAGTCATCTTTGAATCAAATGAGGAGGTGTTGCTGATGTTGGGAGAGGTTTCTCATAATTGAAGACTTAGCTGGGTGTTGGTTTATCTAGGGGGACCTCAATTAAGACAACTGGCCCTTTTCATAATTCCTCTCCTGCTGGATAGCCTGGATTTTCTTATTGAAAATTTGTTTCACATAACTGAGGCAGAGTTCCACAGAATCACAAAAATGCACTGAAGACCATCAAGACACACCATTAAAACTGACATATTCTAATGATCCAAGAAAGTTAAAACTTCTACACCAGGCTCAAGCCTTAAAGGATGTCTCTTTCACTGTCATCTCTGGTGGTTGAACTCTAAGAAAAAAGAATGAGAATGAAAGCATATGCTTAATTAGCTCCTATGGAAATTCTGTTCCAGGGGTTTGAGCCCACCCCAGAAGTAAATATTCCTTGCTTAAATGTCCTTCACTTCCAACTACCTGTCCCTATCTAAGAAAGAAAGAAACCCTCTTCCTTCAGGTAATAAATATAGTCCTGGATCCTCATGTCTAAATCTTTGATGAACAGACTAGTTACAAGTAGCCTCACTAATATTGTCCCCATCCCTGCCCATGCACCCCTTATCTTGTGATTGACCTGCTCATCTTATAATGCCCCCAACTCCTGCCCATGCTGGCATTTGTTGAGAGCCTTTATTAGAAGAGATGACATTTGAAATGCAAATAAACAGCAGAGATATAAGAATCTGAAATATGGTGATGGGTTAGGTGTAAGTCTACTGTGGATGTTCTGAACATCAGGCTTGAGAAGACTTTTGCTCAATAGAGACTTCAAGTCTCCTACCAGGTACTCCAAATAGGGACAGTATTTAGAGACATACAAGAAACTATTCCAGTATCCTTTCAGTTATAGACAAATTTCATCACCAGCCAGTCTTCACTGATGCAGCAAAAGAATTACTATTTTCTTATTTTTTTTCTTCTGGTTAATCGCTAAGTATTGTTATCATTATTATTATTTTAAGGTTTTTGTCTTAGGGCATGTGTGCTCACCAGAGTGAGAGAGAAAGAGACAGAGAGACAGAAATTGAGAAATCACCCTTCGGGAGGGATGGCCATGCTGCAATCCCTTTTCCTCCATTCTTCTTTTGGGATTTTGGGGTTACACATTTGATCGATGTGATATTTAAGTCACCAGGTCCAGGATTTGAAGCAGTCAGCCACGTGGAAGTCCAGATGCCTTAACACTATGTCACCTGCTGGCCTCAAATTATTTTTGGTTTTTGATATCTCATCATGTAAATAGTTCTCCTGTGGGGGTCTTCTACTTTGTCAAGACATTTCTTTTTGTACAATCTCATCAAAGAATACAACAGAATTCAAAATAATAACTCAACTTATTACAAATTATAGATGGAATATAACCAATTTTGACACCCATTGCTATTTTTAAAAATTACTTTTCTATAGGGTACTACTATCCCTTCTCCACTATTCTCTCAGAATTTTGGGCACTCATGCACAAAATTTTCAAGCCACCAGGTCTGGGACATGAACCATTCTGTCGACCCTGTGGGATCTGGCTACCTAAACCACTGTGCCACCTGCTGGCCTATCCCTCTGTTGATATTTATGTTAGATAATTCTCTGTGGTAGGTGTCCTGTGCATTCTAAGATGTTGAGCATCTCCTTGCCTTCAACCCATTAAGTATCAGGGACACCTTCTCAGTTGTAACAATCAACATCTTCTCCAGACATTACTTAGTGTCCCCTAGGGGTACAATTATCCATGTTGATATCTGTTGGACAGGAACATGAGATCTGGAAAAAAATCTCAACAAAGTCTATATCAAAGCTAACCCGTACTGAGTTCATATGTTGGGCAGATCAGTTAAGCCTTCTGAGTCCCATTTCTGCAAATGTAGAAAAAGCTCCTAATAGTATTATCTCCTGTCATTTTAACATGTAAAAATTAAATGATACAATCCATGTAGTAGTCAAATCTTAGCCCATGGTATATAAAGAAATTTAAATATACCTCCTTTAATTACCAAATGTTTTAGAAAGGAAGGTTAAGGGACAGCTCTTTTTTTTTTTTTTTGAGTGGGATTTTTGCATAGGGCACATACACTCACTGCAGAGACAGAGAGACAGAAAGTGAGAAATCACCACTCCATAAGGAATGGCCAAGGATCAATCCCTTCTCCTCTATTGTCCTCTCAGAATTTTGGGTATGTACACACATGTGCCTAGCATGAATTTTGAGCTCCAGGTCTGGAACTCAAACCATGGCCCACTACGTGGGATTCTAGCAACATAACCATTATGCCATCTGTTGGTCCCCTGATAGCTCTTTGAAAAAAATTGTTTTTTTATTAATTTTTATTTTTATAAAGCAAAAATTACAGAACTTTTTATTAACAGAGAATTTTACATTCTTTTGTCTGTTAAATGTTTCTTCTCTTTTCCCCTCCCACCCACTATCTATCACCCACTTCCCTCCCTTACAGTCTCTGGTATCTATACTTATCTTCTTTACTGTAATAGCTTTGCAACTATTGTTTGATGAAAAATGACGATTATAGAGGATTTAATGGCAAATGGAAAGACTTGAAGATATGACAAATCTTAACATGTGCTACAAGTTTAAAATTTCTTTTTTTATAGATTTTTATTTTCAGTTTTATAAAGCAAAAATTACAGGACTTTTTCTCCATAAATTTATATTCTTTTGTTTGTTAAATGTTTCTTCCTGGGGCCAGCAGTTAGCATAATGGTTATGTTGCTGGACTCCCATGTAGTCGAGTGCAGTTTGAGTCCTGAACCCAGTGGCTTAAACTAATGTCGGGCGCATGTGCACATGTGCCTAAGATCCTGAGAAGAGAATGGAGGAGAAGGGATTGTGGCGTGGCCATTCCCCCTGGGGAGTGATTTCTCGCTTTCTGTCTCTCTGTCTCTCTCTGTCTCTCTGCCGAGTGCACGTGCCCTATAGCAAAAACCTCTCAAAAAATGTTTCTTCCCTTTGCACATTCACCCACACTTCTCCATCCACCTTCTACCACTCATTCCCTTACCCTGCAATCTCTGGTATCTACAGTTATCCTCTCTACTTTTATATATTTGGATCTTTCCATTTCTGACATAGAGTGCCAACTTTCAGTATATATTGAGTGGGAGTATACAGTATATATCTTTCAATGTCTGGATTATTATTCTTCACATTAAGTCCTCTCTATGCATCTACTTTGTAAATGAACTGAAGAGAAGACTGTCCCTGAAAGACTGAGGAATGGTCAAAAGGCATATGAAAAAATGTTTTAAGTCTCTTTTCATAACAGAAATGCAAATTAAAATAACAAAGATACCATTTAACCCAAGTTAGAATGGCTAGGGTCAAAAAAAGAATGACAATTGCCTGTGAGGCTGTGGTGAAAAGGAAACTCTCTTACACTGTTGGTGGGAAAGTAAATTAATAAATCCTCTAATGTGGAGGTTCCTCAAAAATCTTTAAGAAGAACTACCATAAGACCAAGCATGAAATTTTTATGTGTCTCATGAAAAGCATTGCTAATCTAAGGATTGTGGTAGCCGTCTTAGGTTTCATAGCATAACACAATTTTCTTCCTTGATGAGGAAAGAACAGTAACTTTCTATAGATATCAGGTACTCAGTCCACATCACAATTCAACATTTAGAGTTCTAAGAGACTTAGTCAGGTATCTCAGACTTTGGTGAAGAGTTTAAGTTGGGATTGGTCAAAGTGCTAAGGAGGTTAGATATCAGGAGGAAGTTGAGTTCAAGGAGTGATAATAATGACAATATTTATCTGACTTCTAACTTGATCTCTTGTGAAAAGATAGTGAACAGGAAAGTATTTCTTTCTGCTCTGACCAGTATCCCACAGGGACATCAAGTGCCCAGGAGTTGAATTTACAGTAGAGAGAGGTGCCAAGTGAACAAATATTAGGAGCTGTAAATATCTCCTCTGCTGTTGTCCTTTACAGGATGTGGTTGACTTTTTATGTAGTCCTAAATCTAGCTATGAAACTGATGCTTAAATTCCATTTTCTGCTGCCTTGTCTGAGAGCAGAGCTGTAGTCTTTATGATCATCCCTCCAGGGAGGATTTCAGACTCTCACATGGACACTGTCTTCTCAGCAACCCCAACCAGGTGAGTCTGAGAATTCAACAGATATTGTAAGAAAGGTTCACAGAAAATGGAAACTGAGAATGTTCACCTGAGGTCACCTGAGAGCCCAAATAAGCATATCCCAGTATCACAAAATCATTGTGGTTGCTTGCTTGCTCGACTAATTAATTCATAGGTAATTTATTAATATGTTAAAAAAAGAAGTGTCTCTAATATGGTTAACTTGATGTTGATCCTACGTGATTCCCTTCTTTTTACCCTCCATCATTTACCACCATTCTCTCACACTGTCTCTGGTGTCTATAATTGCTCTTCATTTCTTTATACCATCCAATATTTCAATTTCTGCCACAGAGTGTAGACATTCATTATATATTAAGTGAGAACATACAATACATCTCTTTCACAGTATGACTTGCTTAACTTAGACAATATGCGTGGATATCTTTGTTTGAGCCAACATGAAATGTATTGTGGTTGTGAAAATTCATTTTGTATGTTGTGGAGATATGCAGTAAATGAATGTAAAGCAAATAAAATTTAAAAATAACACACAAAGAAAACAACAAACAAAAGTGTATCTGTTAGACTCAGCAATGCTGGTGAGTATGGTTTGAGTCCTGGATCCGGTGGCTGAAATTCACACGGGGCCAATATGTGTGTGTGTGTGCTCAAGATCCCAAGGGGAGAATGGGGGAAAAGATATTGTGGTGTGGCCATCCTCCCTGGGGGGTGATTTCTCACTTTTTGTCTCTGTCTCTCTCTGTCTTTCTGGTAAGCGCATGCACCACATAGCAAAAACCTCTCAACAACAACAACAACAACAAAAAAGCTTCTACATCTGACTCATGACTCAAGTCTTTTTTTTTTTTTTTTTTTGGAAGGGTTTTTGCTATAGGGCACATGCGCTCGCCAGAAAGACAGAGAGAGACAGAGATATAGAAAGCGAGAAATCACACCCCCCCCCAGGGGGAATGGCCATGGTGAACTACCTCCTCCTCTATTCTCCTCTTGGGACCCTGGGCATGCATGCACACACACCTGGCATGAGTTTAAGCCACCGGGTCTGAGACTTGAACCGCGATCGACTACATGGGAGTACAACGACATAGCCATTACACTAACTGATGGTCCCTCATGACTCAAGTCTTAAAGGATATCCTCTTTCACCTTCGCCTTCAGTGGCTAAATACTCTTGGAGAAAAGAATGAGAATGAAAGTATATGCTTTATGAGCCCCTACTGAAATTCTACTCCAGGGGTTCGAGCCCCCTTCAGAGGTAAATGTTCCTTGTTTAAATATCCTTCACTTCTAACTCTTTACTCTTATCTAGGAAAGAAATAAACCTTTTCCTTCAGATAATGAATAGAGTCCTGGGACTTCATATCTAAATCTTTGACTAATAGGCTAGAAGGTCTCCTACCAGGAGATCTATCTCACCACATACTCCAAAGGAGTGACAATGTTTAGAGATGTATAAGAAATGATGCCAGGATCACTTTCAGTTGCAGACAGGTTACATCACTAGTCAAATTTCACTTATGTAGGGGAAATATGATATTTTCTTCTTCTCATTAGCCTATTATTTTTGTTTTTGGAATTTTTAGCCTGTAAATATTTCTCTTAGGAAGTTTTCTCATTTGTCAAGATGTTTCTTTTTGAAAAATCTTATTGAAAATATCCATTTTGTAAATGAAATAATAATGTGATTGAATGTATAAAAGAAAATGAAATAAAAAATGAAAAGAAAAAATTAAATTCAAATTTGAAAATTAATTAAAAAGAAAAATAGAAAAAACTCACTTTAACCATTACGTTTATTATAAAATACACACGGAAAATAACTAGTGTTGATGCCCATGTAGATTTTTTCTATTATTATATTATTATTTGCTCTAGGGCATGTGAGCTCACCACGGAGACAGAGACAGAGAGGGAATGTGAGAAATGAGCCCCCACCCAGGGGGATGGCCATGCCACAATCTCTTCTTCTCCGTTCTCCTCTCTGGATTTTTTTCTAGAACCCCAACAGGGTCTTTTTTTTTTTTTTTGGAGAGGTTTTCGCTACAGGGCGCGTGCGCTCGCCATACAGACAGAGAGAGACATAGAGACAGAAAGCGAGAAATCACCCCCCAGGGGGGATGGTCACGCCGCAATCCCTTCTCCTCCATTCTCCTCTCGGGATCTTGGGCACGCACGCACACGCGCCCGGCGTGTCCTCTCTGGATTTTGAGCTTGCAAACACACGTGCCTGACATGACTTTCAAGCCACCAGGCCTGGGACATGAACTGTGCAGTTCCCTATGTGGGATCTAGCTGCCCTAACTGCCATGTAACTGCTGGCCCACCTGACCACTGACTTTTGTGCTAGATTGTTCTCTGTAGTCAACATTGTCTTGTGCATGCTGGAATGTTGGCCAACATCCTTGACTTCAACTCTTTAGGAACCAGAGACACTTCCTCAGTTGTAACAACCAAAAACTTCTCTAGACTTCACTCAGTGTCTCCTGGAGACAAAATTGTCCTGACTGATAAACCCTGGCACAGATCATGAGACCTGGAAACACCTCAATGGAGTCTAAATCAAAGCCAATCCTGGGACCAGCAGTTAGCATAATGGCTATGTCACTGGACTCCCATGTATTTGACCGTGGCTCGAGTCCTGGACCCGGTGGCTTAAAAAACATGCTGGATACATGTACGTGCATGCCCAAGATCTCAAGAGGAGAATAGAAGATAAGGGATTGAGGTGTGGCCATTCCGCTTTAGGGGGTGATTTCTCGCTTTCTCTCTCTCTGTCTCTCTGTCTTTCTGGCGAGCACATGTGCCCTATAGCCAAAACCTCTCGAAAAAAAAAAAAAAGAGAGAGAGAAAAAAAGACAATCCTTATCTGGTTCATTCCTTCGGCAGATCACTTAACCCTTCTGAGTCCCATTTCAGCAAATATAGAACAAATTCCTAATAGCATAATCTTATAGAATGTTTGTGTGCAAAAATTAAACAATACAATCCATGTAATAGTCAAATCTCAGCCCATAGTAAATAAAGAGATCTCAACATACTTTTTATAATTATGAAATATTCATAAATGAAAGTACAAATGGTAGTTCTCTTTAAAATTTTTTATTTTTAATTAACTTTTATTTTTATAAAGCAAAAACTACAGATTCTTTTTTAACAGAAAACTTTACATTCTTGTTGAAACATTTAAAAATTTTTAACTTATTTTATGTATTCAATCACTATACATCACTACAACTTGAAAAGTGAATTTACCCAACATGAATACACTTCACACCAGTCCAGTTGAGAAAGAAAAGGATAAAAAAATGAAATGCCCACCTAAATTATTTTTTTTGTTTTTTTTGGAGAGGTTTTTCGCTATAGGGCGCGTGCACTCGTCAGATAGAGAGAGATATAGAGACAGAAAGCGAGAAATCACCCCCCAGGGGGGATGGTCACGCCGCAATCCCTTCTCCTCCATTCTCCTCTCAGGATCTTGGGCACGCACGCACATGCGCCCGGCGTGAGTTTTAAGCCACCGGGTCCGGGACACGAACCGCGGTCGACTATGTGGGAATCCAGCGACATAGCCATTACTCTAACTGCTGGTTCCCGTAATCACCCATTTTTATGTCCATAAATGTCTTGCCTCTCTATTTTTCTCCTTGAGAACTTTACATTCTTTTGTTGGTTTAGAGTTTCTTCCCTCTGCTCCTACCACCTAATCTCCACCACCCACTTTCTATCACCTACTCCCCTCCCTTACAGTCTCTGGTATCTACACTTATCATCTACTATCAAAACTTCAGAACTATTGGGTGGTTCAAAGTGGTGAATATATATAACTTAATGATAATGGCAAATAAAAAGATCTGAAAATAAAACAGCTCTTGTGTTATAAGTTAATTATATTTTTATATTCAGTTTTATAAAGCAAAAGTTATTGAACATGTTTTTCCCACAAAAAATTACATTCTTTTGTTAAAGATTTTTTCCCTTCCCCCCTCCCACTTATGCTCTCCCATCCACTTTCTATCAGCTATTTCCCTTATTGTCTCTGGTATCTATACTCATCCTTTCTAGCATTGCATCCTTTCAATATCTGACAGAGTGCAGACATTCAGCAAGTATTGACTGAGGATATACAGTGTGTATCTTCAAAGTCTGGCTCACTTCACTTCACACTGAGTCCTCTATATTCATCTTTTTTGCATATGATCTGAATAGAAGACTTTTGAATGGCCAAAAGGCATATGAAAAAATCTTCAATCTCCTGTCATAAGGGAAATATAAATAAAACCACAAAAAGATACCAATTAACTCCAGCTAGAAAGGTTAATACCAACAAAAGAAATAATAACAATTGCTGGTGAGGCTGTGATGGAAAGGAAAACCTCTTAAACTGTTGGTGGGAAAGTAAGTTAATACAACCTCTAATATGAAGGTTTCTCAAAACAGTTTAAGTAAAGCTACCATATAACCAAACATGGAATTTTTATGTGTTTCATCAAAAGCATCATGAAGCAAAGGATTGTGGTAGCTGTCCAAGATTTCATAGCTTAACACAGTTCCTCCCTTGATGAGGAAAGAACAGCAATGTTCTATAGCTATCAAGTACTATGTCCTCACCACAATTTAACACTTTGCAGTTCCAAGGGACTTATTTAGGTATCTCAGACTTTGGATAACATTTTTTTGGAGAGGTTTTTGCTATAGAGCACGTGCACTCATCAGACAGACAGAGAGAGACAGACAGAAAGTGAGAAATCACCCCCCAGGGGAGATGACCACACTGCAATCCCTTTTCCTCCATTCTCCTCTGGGGATCTTGGGCATGCACACACACGTGCCTGGTGTGAGTTTTAAGCCACCGGGTCCGGGACTTGAACCATGGCTAACTACATGGGAGTCCAGCGACATAGGACTTTGGATAACATTTTAACTTGGGGTTGAGCAAAAGTGACAAGGATGTTGGACCTCTGGAGGAAGGTGAGTTCAAGAAAGAGAGCAATAATGAGAGCATGCATCTGACTTCTAACTGGATCACTTGGGAGAAGAGAGTGATCAAGAAAATATTTTTTTCTACCCAGGTCATTGTCCCAAAGGGATATGGAGTCAAAGGAGAGAGAGATGCCAAATGAGCTGATATCTGGAGGTGTAAATATCTCCTCTGCTGTTGTCTTTGTGTAGGACAGGACATGGTTGA
The DNA here is from genome assembly GCF_000334495.1 of Tupaia belangeri chinensis. NCBI lineage: Eukaryota > Metazoa > Chordata > Mammalia > Scandentia > Tupaiidae > Tupaia > Tupaia belangeri. Next base: position 101,629 of record NW_006204125.1, read on the forward strand.
CTTTTCTTTTGCAGTCCTAAACCTAGCTATAGAACTGATGCTTCATTCCTTCCTGCTATTCTGTCTGAGAACAGAGCTTGAGTCTCTATGAACATCCATCCAGGGAGGAATTCAGACTCCCACATGGACACCACCTTCTCAGCAACCCCAGGCAGGTGAGTCTCAGACCCCAGCAGGTACTGTAGGAAAGAGAATGGAAGCTGAGAATGTTTACTTACCTGAGAGCCCAAGCCAGCATAGCTTAGAGCCACAAGATCAGCATGCTTGCTTTCTTGACTAATTAATTCATAGTTAATTTACTTAATATGTTAAAAAGAGAACTATCAGTTAGACTTAGCAGTGCAAGTGAGAATTAAATCACAGGGAATGGAAATCCAGCTGGAGAAGATCAAAGAAGGCACAGGAGGGGTAAAGTAGTTTCAGTAAAGTTAGGGCATTTCCATGGTGATTTGCAATAAGTGGGTAGGAACTTTTAATATTTTGTTTGGAGGGATGTGCACTGAAGGGTGGGCTATTTTATTTACTTGCTTTTTTACAGAGTATACTAAATTATTTTTATTTCATTAATTTTTGGAGGTTTTTAAAAATTTTGTGAATTTTTAATTTATTTTGCTTCTTTATCCCCCCTACTTTCCCTCACTCTCATCCTCTGCCATTTCCCACTCTCCTCCTACACTGTATCCACAGTTGCTCTCCAGGCTTTTATACAGTCTAATATTTCAGTTTCTGCCATAGAGTGCAGACATTTGGTATATATTAAGTGGGGACATACAATGCCTATCTTTCATAGTCTGTCTTACTTCGCTTACTAGTAAATCTTCCCTATTTGTATAATCAGCCAATTAAAAGATGGGCAAATGAGCTGAACAAACAACCCTTTAATGAAAGCATACCAGCAGCCAAAAAGCATATGAAAAAAATGGACAACATCTTTTATTATAAGGGAAATGCAAATCAAAACCACAATGAGATACCACTCAATCCCAGTCAGAATGGCTAAAATTTAAAATGTTTCTTACTTTTTAGGATGGAATGTATTTGAGCATGTTTTTATATTCATCACAAAGATCAGTCCAATGGTTGGCTTATAAATATCACCTCACAACAGACCTCATGAGATATATATTTTGCAATATCTTTTCTCAAATTGGGTAGTCCCAAGAAAAAGATTCATTTTATTTGATAGGACACTAGGGAAAACTAAAGAGCTTTACATATGGATTATTTCACAGCTGCTGAGACTAAAAATAGTTTGGAGTTTTTAGCCTTTTCCTTTAGTGGGAATTGTCTCTCAAGTTCTTTGCTTTTCCATACCAGAGGTCTTTTGATTTTATTTTTTCTAAGAATTAGGAATTTTGCAATAAGTTTCCTATTTTCTTTTTAGTTATGATAGTAATTCTCTTGAGGGGTACTATTTTTTTAATTTGGCATGATCGTATCTATCAGTCAGTCATATCACATAACTACATCTCTCATTGCTTTATTTATGTATTTTTAGTTTTTGCTCTAGGGCACTTGTGCTTTATATATATATATCCAACCACAATCCCGCAATCCCTTCTCCTCCATTTTCCTGTCAGGATTTTGGATGGATGCACATGGACCTGGTATAATTTTCAAGCTGCCAGGTCCCAGATTTGAACTGTGCTATTGGCCATGTAGGATCCAGTGTCCCAATTTCCATGCCACTTATTGGGCATGCTCATTGCTTTTTAAGCTTAAGAACATATTCTGAATCATAAACAGCAATATTCTATTATAACATTTGCCATCTTATTTCACATTTATTTTTCTTATTACTTACTCCACGTGTGTTTTTGATTAAATTAGTTTTTAACTTGATCATTTTCTACCATCTTATACAACACATTCTTTTGTGTTTGCCTAAAATCACATGTATCACTTTCATAAGTATATTTGAGTCCATTTATTTATATGGTACAAAATTTTAACAACAGGGACTGTTGGTACTTTTTATTCCACTTTAATTTTAAATATACATTTTAATATTCAAATGTTTTCAACTTAACTTGAAATTAGAAATCTATGTTGATGTGATTAAATTATCATTTTACAGTTTTTCTTTAATAATTTAGTTTATATTCTCATTCCATTTATTAAACACAGTTGTTTTGAAACTGTTCTATTTACATGGTTACATATTCTCTATGATCATCTCTTGTTAAATGTTTCTATAATATACAGCACAAAGTGGTCATACCACAATGTGGCCCCAAGTTCACATGTCCATGCGGATCTTGTTGCATCTCCACTCTTAGAGGGCTACATTCATAGAGGGCTAGGGCAGCATAAGACTGAAGAACCCTCAGTGTCTTCAAGTGTCAGCGTCATCAGATTCTCTCATTCCTTGACATCTCCTGACACCATCTCACCATTCTCTTTCTTACTCATTTCATCTGCAAGATGTCCACTTCCCCAGATATCCTTGAAACTCTCCCCCACCCCTGAAGTGTCTGTTCAAGTGTCATCTTATCTGCCAGTTAATAGTCCCTGTCCATTCTTTCATTTTTAATAATTTCTTTTTTTAATTACTTTTTATTTAAATATATTTATTTATATTTATTTACTTATTTTTAATTTGACCAGAGAGGGACACACACACACACAGAGAAAGGGAGAGAGGGAAAGTGAGAAAGGAAGCCACCAGGTCCAGGACTCAAACCGTGGTCAGCCATGTGGGAGTCCAGCATCCTTAACCACCATGCCACCTGCTGGCCCCTACATAATAAATAATTTGGGTTTTTTTGAGAGGTTTTTGCATTTATATTTGACAAGAGAAGGACAGAATGAGAGAGACAGAGAGAGAATGTGAGAAAGCAAGAAAGCAAGCCACCAGGTCCAGGACTCAAACCATGGTTGGCCATGTGGGAGTCCAGCACCCTTAACCACCATGCCACCTGCTGACCCCCATTATTTCTACATAATTTCAATGTTTTCAAAGATCTTGTGTTTCCTTAGAGGTTTCTACCTTAGCAAAAAGCTCATGTGCTTGCTGGAGAGAGAGAGAGGAACCAACACAATGAGAAGGAAAGTGAGAAATCACCTCCAGGGGGATGGCCACACCACAATCCCTTCTCCTCCATTCTCCTCCTGGGATCTTAGGCATGCACACACATGTGGCCTGTGTGAGTTTTAAGTCACCAGGTTTGGGACTTGAACCACAGTTGGCCTATGGGGGTCCAGCGATGTAACCACTACACCATCTGATGACCCACAAAGCACTTGTTAATATGTGGTATGTTACATAATTATTTCCTTATCAGTTCATTATATCCAACAATAATTGTTAAGTATTTTAATTTCTTAGCAACTTATATTTATTATCCAGACAGTACATGGAATTTGATGGGCTTCCAGTTTACATTACTTAAATACATGAGAAAAATTGAAGAAAGATGGAGAATGGGACAGAAATTTCCCATCAGACATATCCTGGGGGAGTAGGAAAGACTAAAGTGAAGAGGAACCTTACATAAAATAAAGAGAATGGATCAGCCCTATAGTGTAGTGACTTATTTATTTATGTAATTTTAAATTCATTCACTGTATATCATTGCAACATATATAAATGAAAGTTCCAGTCCAGAATACACTGGATATTGGTTCATTACAAAGTAGTATCATAGAAATTATCTTCAATTGATAAGTTTCCATTTTGTGTTTCTTAAATGTTTTATTTTTCTTTTTTCCCTTTGACTTCCTCCCTCTTACTCTCTGCCTTTTCCCATCATCCTTGCACACTATCTCTTGTGTCCACAGTTGCTCTCCATGCCTTTATACTATTCAATATTTTAGTTTCTACCAGAGGGCAGGTACTTAGTATATATTAAGTGGGGACATACAATGCCTCTCTTTCACAGTCTGGCTTCCTTCACTTAGTGATAAACTTTCCATATTTTTCCACTTTCTATCAAATGCTGGGTCTCATTGCTTTTTTATGGCTGAGTAGAATTCCATAGTGTATATGCACCACACCTTTTCAATCCATTTTTCTGCTCATGGACATTTAGGCTGGTTCTATATATTAACAGTTGTGAACAAAAATGCCCCATTAAACATGGATGTGATTTTTAAATTTTTTATATTGATTTTATTTTTATAAAATTTATTTATTTTACATTCATTGACTGTACATCATTGCAGCATACAAAATAATTTTTGTCATTCAAAATACACTATATAGTGGCTCAATCAAAGATATTATCATATTTGTTATCTTCAACAAATAATTTTCTATTTCTTTTTTATCATGACAATCTTCTTTATATTACATTGGATTACATATAACTTTACAGTGTATTACATTGTTTTTTCAAAAGGGAATGCCATGCATGTCAGTCAGTACAGAGACATTAATCTCCCCACTTCAACATTCAATAACTTTCCTATGTTTTCACCAGTCATTAATTTTATTATTCTAATTATTTTTAAAAACAGTCAGTCGCTATTTCTCATTTTGCTTGTAAAATTATTTTGCCCATCATGAAATACGTAGACCAATCCAATTGAGAATACATGTCATCATCAACAGTTAATAAGCCATATCTGTTTCTCACTAACATCCTGCCTCTCTATTGTTCACTTGCTATCTTTCTCTATCCTCTTCTCTTCAATTACCCTATTCCACACTGTCCTATTCTCATTAAGTACCTTCACTGCTTTTATGTCCTCCAATATTTCACTCTCTACCATAGAGTATGGATAGTCAGTATATATTGAGTGGATACATACAATATCTTTCTTTCATAGTCTGGCTTACTTCATTCAGCAATAGATCCTCCATATCTGACCATTTTCTATCAAATTCCAGGGTCTTGTTATTTTTTATGGCTGAGTAGTATTCCATAGAGTATATATACCACACTTTTCCAATCCATTCATCAGTTTGTGGACATTTAGGTTGGTTCCATGTCTTGGCAATTGTGAATAATGCTGCAATAAACATGGATGTGCAAGCACTTTTCTGACTGAGCGTTCTCCTGTCTTTTGGGTAAATACCCAGAAGTGGGATTGCTGGATCAAATGGTAGTTCTATTTGTAGATCTTTGAGGAACCTCCATATTGTTCTCCACAGTGGTTGAACTAGTTTACATTCCCACCAACAGTGTAGGAGGGTTCCCTTTTCACCACATCCCCGCCAACACTTATCACTTTTTATATTCTTAATCTTTGCCATTCTGACAGGGGTTAGGTGGTATCTCATTGTGGTTTTTATCTGCATCTCCCTTATGATGAGGGATGTTGAGCATTTCCTCATATGCTTTTTGGCTGTTCGTATGTCTTCCTTAGAGAGACTTTTGTTCAGCTCACTTTCCCATCTTTTAATCGGGTTAATCATTTTTTTTCGCATAAGGCACTTGAGTTCCCTATGTATTCTCGTTATCAGTCCCTTGTCTGAGGCATATTTAACAAAAATATTTTCCCATTCTGAGGGTTGTCGGTTCACACTTGTTACTGTGTCCTTTGCTGTGCAGAAACTTCTTAGTCTAATATAGTCCCACTTGTCTATTTTAGGGATTATTGCCTGTGCTTTGGGAGTCTTATTTAAGAAGTCTTTGCCTACTCCAATGTCTCCCAGAGTTTCCCCAGCATTTTCCACAAGTAGTTTTATTGTCTGAGGTCTTAGGTTCAGATCTTTGATCCATTTTGAGTTGACTGTTGTTAATGGTGAAAGATGGGGGTTCAGTTTCATCTTTCTGCAGGTGGATACCCAGTTTTTCCAGCACCATTTACTAAAGAGGTTTTCCTTTTCCCAATGGATTGACTGATATCCTTTGTCAAAGATCAGTTGGCTATAAGCTTTGGGAGTTATTTCTGGGGTCTCTATTCTCTTCCATTGGTCCACATGTCTGTTTTTATGCCAATACCATGCTGTTTTGATGACCACAGCTTTATAGTATATCTTGGGATCAGGGAGTGATATGCCTCCTACTCCATTCTTCTTACGCAGGATTGCTTTTGCAATACGAGGTCTTTTATGGTTCCAGACAAATTCTATAATTGTCTTTTCTAGATCTCTGAAGAATATCTCTGGTATTTTGATTGGAATTGCATTAAACATGTAGATTAATTTGGGTAGAATTGCCATTTTGATTATGTTAATTCTACCAATCCAGGAGCATGGGATGTCCTTCCACTTTTTTATGTCACTTTCAATGTCTTTTTTAAGATTCTCGTAGTTTTCTTTATAAAGGTCTTTGACTTTCTTAGTTAGGTTTATCCCTAGATATCTTATACATCTTGTGGCTACGGTGAAAGGGATTCCTTTCTTCAGCTCTGCTTCATTCAACTTGTTGTTCATAAATAGAAATGCTATAGATTTTTGGATATTGATTTTGTATCCTGCCACCTTACTGTATTCACTTATTACTTCAAGCAGTTTTTTCATGGATACCTTTGGGTCTTCTAAGTATACCATCATGTCATCTGCAAATAAAGATATTTTCAACTCTTCTTTGCCTATTCGAATGCCTTTAATACTGTTCTCTTCTCTGATTGCAATAGCTAAGACTTCCAGTACTATATTAAAGAGCAGTGGAGAAAGTGGGCAGCCTTGCCTAGTACCTGTTTTCAGAGGAAAAGCTTTCAGCTTTTCCCCATTCAGTATAATATTAGCTGTAGGTTTTTCATAGATTGCTTTTATTGTGTTCAGAAATGACCCTTCTATACCAATCTTACTGAGAGTCTTAATCATAAAAGGATGTTGTATTTTATCAAACGCTTTCTCCGCATCAATTGAGATGATCATATGGTTTTTATCTTTCTTTCTGTTAATGTGGTGTATTACATTTATGGTCTTGCGTATATTGAACCACCCTTGCATCCCTGGTATAAAGCCTACCTGGTCGTGATGAATGATCTTTGTTATATGTTGTTGGATACGATTTGCGAGTATCTTGTTGAGAATTTTCGCATCTATATTCATCAATGATATTGGTCTGTAGTTTTCCTTTTTTGTCATATCCTTATCTGTTTTGGGGATGAGGATGATGGAGGCTTCATAAAATGAATTTGGAAGGTTTCCTTCCTTTTGAATCTTTAGAAATCTGGATTGTTATATGTCTATTCAGGTTCTCTATGTCTTCCTGTTCCAATCTTGGTAGATTATATGCATCCAGGAATTTGTCCATCTCCTCCAGATTATCTTGTTTGTTGGTGTAAAGTCGCTGATAGTATCCTTTAATGATATTTTGTATTTCTGCTATGCCTGTGGTAACATTGCCTGTTTCATCACATATTTGATTAATCTGGTTTCTTTCTTTCTTCTTCTTGATCAGTCTAGCCAATGGTGTGTTGATCTTGTTAATTTTTTCAAAGAACCAGTTTTTGCTTTCATTTATTTTCTGTATGGTTTGTTTAATTTCTCTTTCATTTATTTCTGCTCAAATCTTTATTATTTCTTTTTGCCTGGCATTTTGGGGGTATTTCTTGTTTCTTATATATTTCATTTCTTTTGTTTTCTCCTGATTCCCTCCCTATCACCCTCTGCTATGTGGAAGTGTTTTCATAGTGATTCTTCTTGTTTTGTTTTATTTTTAGAGGTTTTTCCTATAGGGCACGTGCACTCATCAGAAAGAGAGAGAGAGACAGAGAGACAAAAATTGAGATATCACTCCCTGGGGGTTGGTCATGCTGCAATCCTTTCTCCTCCATTCTCCTCTCGGGATCTTGGACATGCACACACGCTCCTGGTGTGAGTTTATGCCACTGGGACTGGGACTTGAACCCCAGTCAGCTACATGGGAGTCCAGCAACATAGCTATTATACTAACTGTTGGTCCCGTGTTTTTATAGTGATTCTAAAAGGTAAGTCTCACATGGTTGACTGTGGTTTAAATCCTGGGCCTGGCTGCTTAAAAAACACTTGGTATGTGTGCATGCATGCTGAAAATCATGACATAATAGAGACATGGAAGAGAAGAGATTGTGGCATGACCATGATCCATTGGGGGTGATTTCTCCCCCATTCCCTTTCTCTGTCTCTCTAGAATGTATAGTCACCCCTTGTAATAAAAAAATGAATATTAATTTCTTTAATGAAAAACATATAAGCTGTAGCATTTGAACTATGCAAGTAATTATTGTGAATTCTGTGAGCCAACTCTGCAAGGCATTATGAGTGAAAAAAAAATAGAAAGGTTAATTTTTTTTTTCCTGGTAGTCACTTTCATCACATGGAACCAGAGAATGACACAAGAATTTCAGAATTTCTTCTTCTGGGACTTTCACTGGAAACCAAATTACAGCCCCTAATATTTGGGCTTTTCCTCTCCATGTACCTGCTCACTATGTGTGGAAACCTGTGCATCATCCTGGCCACCAAATCAGACTCCCACCTGCACACCCCCATGTACTTCTTCCTCTCCAACCTGTCCTTCATAGACATCTGTTTCACCTCCACCACTGTCCCAAAGATGCTGGTGAAAATCCAGACACAGAACAAGGTCATCACCTATGCAGGCTGCATCACTCAGATGTTCTTTTTCATGTGTTTTGCATCATTAAATGACTTCCTACTGACTGTGATGGCCTATGACCGGAATGTGGCCATCTGTCAACACTTGCACTACACTGTCATCATGAACCCTTGGCTCTGTGTGTTTCTGGCTCTGTTGTCCTGGATCATGAGTATCCTGACTTCATTGTTACATAGCCTAATGGCATTGAGACTGTCCTTCTGTACACATGTGGAAATCCCCCACTTTTTTTGTGAACTTAATCAGGTTATCCATCTTGCCTTCTCTGACACTTTTCTGAATGACATGGTGATCTATTTTGTATCTGTGCTGCTGGCTAGTGCTCCCCTCGGTCGGATCCTTTACTCTTACTATAAGATAGTTTCCTCTGTTTGTATGATCTCATTCACTCAGAGGAAGTATAAAGCATTTTCCACTTGTGCTTCTCACCTCTCAGTTGTCTCTATTTTATTTTCCAATGATAAGTGTGTACCTTAGTTCTGTTATTACCCACAGCTCACACTCAAGTGCAACAGCCTTGGTGATGTACACTGTGATAACACCCATGCTGAACCTCATCACCTACAGTCTGAGGAATAAAGACATAAACAGGACCCTGTGTGACTTACTGGGAAGGAAACCATCATAGAATAGACTGTATTGGCAGTGAAGAAGTGTCCTTGTTAGTAGAGCTCAGAGTGTCAGATTCAGAAGTGGTGATAATGCAATCATATTATGCAAGCAGAATTTGTTCCTTGTAATGATCTCCACTAGCTTCTGTAACTTTGACTTCAACTTTTCTAAGCAATTTTACAACATCACCTTAGTAAGCTTGTGCTCTGTCTCAGAGCAGCTTTTTCCCTTTGTTCATTTTTGAATTTCCATAAGTTTTTCCTAATCATAGATCAGCAATACTTGGAAATCCCTTTTCATAGCATGGGTCAACATCAATTTCTAAGAATAATTACTTCTGAAATTATATATACCAAGTAGTTTTTCTTTTCTTCTATTAAAAACAATTCTATGTTGTACTTCCATTACAGGAACAAAATAACTACACTTGGGAGGGAATCAAAGGGAAAAGGAAAGAAACAAAACATTTAAGGAACATAAAAATGGGAAATTTTCTGTTGATAACAATATGGTAATGCCTTTGATTGGACTTCTGTAAGGTGTATTCATTCTGGGAAAATTAATTTTGTATGATGCAATGATATACGCAGACTGAATGTAAAAAAAAATTAAATAAAAGAAGAAAAAATTATTACTAAATAAATAAAAATATATTATTTATATTTTTAAAAGTACACTTGAAAACTATGATCAGTTATGCATTAGTATAATAAAGAAAACTTGACATCAGAATATTCCAGTTTTGGGGACCAGCAGGTGATGTGGTAGTTAAGGCGTTGGACACTCCCACATGGCCGACCATGGCTTGAGTCCTGGTCCTGGTGACTTGATTTCTCACTTTCCTTCTCTCTCTCTCTCTCTCTCTCTCTCGGTGTCTCTCTTTGGTCAAATTAAAATGAATGAATAAATGAATAAAAATTTTTTAAAAAGAATATTCCAGTTTTATTTTCATCATTCCTTGTTCTAGCACTACCTTAATTGTTCCTGATGTACAGTTTAGCACATCAGTTTGGTTTATAACTTTTCATTGTGCTTTTTTTCTCATGATCCCATTGACTCTTCACCCCAGTGTCCAAAGTGCCTATGTGTGCTCATGGGAGTCTCTAGATAGTCATAAATTTTTGCCAGAACAATATGGGTAGTCCTAGAAAAAATTTAATGAATCTTGGTGTAAGTTTATTCATTGAAGAAATGATTTGTTGCAATAGTCTATGTTATCTCATTGTATCATCTTGCTACTTCAGCTTAAACATTTCTAGAGCAGGCTAAAATATGGCTACTTTCATTTTTATAAGTATTATTGTCACCTTAAAATTTTTTTGTCAAAACATTGAAATGTAGTATCTGTATTTACTACATTATCAATTTCTTTACATCTTTATCATCCAAGGTATTTTTACCATCAATTTCTTCATATTTTTTATATTCTAAAGCCACTCAAAAGATGATTTAAATAGAGTTTGAATTTCTAGTATTTGTTCTGGGAATAGATACTGTAGAATCAGGGTCACTAGTTATACTTGCAAAAATACACAAAGAAACTGCAAACATTACTGGAATATGGAGTTAAGATATAAGCTTATGTTGGTGTAGAAAATAATTGAAATCCATGCATAGGTTTTTCATAATATTAATTTTCAACCAACATTTTGAAGACCCCTCACCTATGTCCTTTTACCTTCTCGTGGTTACCAAGAACGAGTACCAAAGTCTTTTACAATATAGTTTCTAAAATTAAGACCAGATTCCTATGTATTTGGCCATGGTTTGAGTCCCATACCTGGTGGTTTAAAACTCATAAGTCTGGACTTGCTCAAGATCCTGAGAGGAGAATAGAGGAGAAGGGATTGTGGCATGACTATCCTCCCTGGGAGATGATTTCTTGGCTTTCTGCCTCTCTGGTGAATGCATGTACCCTAGAGCAAAAGTCTCAAAAAAAAATTACCTCTCTCTTTCCTATAATTTGAGTATAATCAATGGAATTAGATAATGTATTTAATTATAGTATTTCATATGAATGATACAGGTACATCACTGAGATATTCATAAAGTCCAATAAGTATGTTCGAATTGTTCTTGAAAAATATTAATAAATTGCATATTTTCAAAGTCTGTTTACAAACGTATACATTTAAAATGCTTTTTGTTTATCTTCCTTATTTTTACAAATATTTCTGCTGAGATGATACTGATCATGTGACTTTCAACTGACTCCATAGGGACATTTTATTTCAGTGATTCAGAGAAAATACTTATCTTAGCAATGCTAAGCTAACACAGTAAGATAGAGCTATTTTGTATAAAAGAAGCTTTATATTCTTTATCTAAGGTTTTTATTCCAGTCCTGAGTGAATAATGGATTAAAAGATAGAGTTACCAGCCTTCTTTCCTACTCCATTCCAAATCTTCACAGTAGGAAAAAAAGTACTTAGAGAAAAAGCTCAGTAGTCATAAGTTAATGCTAATGTAACTTACATTTTGCTGCTGAATTCTGCCAAATACTTAAAAAAACTAATAGCAATTATTCAAACTATTCCAAAAATATGAAGCAGAGGGAATTCTTATAGTCTTATCCTATAAGACCAATATTACCCTTATACAAAAACCAAAGACATAACAAGATGAAAACTGCAGACCTGGGACCAGCAGTTAGCGTAATGGTTATGTC
>NW_006204125.1:113679-118362 GCF_000334495.1 Tupaia belangeri chinensis
CATTAAAAATACCTATCTGATGACTGCAGTAAGCTATATAGCCCTAGGTAGGTGCTACTTTATAGTATGTTCATTCTATTCACTGAGGTTTATGCCTAAAGTCAGACTTGTGTTCATGGATATGTATATTTCAGCTGTGCTTGTTATTGAAAATATTTAGATTTATTAAGATATTTAGTAAAACAATAAAATGGGGGAGGCAGAGAAAGCAACAATAGATACCAGACACAATGTGGGAGGAGAGTGGGAGATGGCAGAGGATGAGATAGAAAATCAAGGATGGGAAAAAAGGCAAAATATACACAAAACAAGAAATGGAAAATTATGTGTTGACAATAACACAGATGTTGATGTGCTTGATTGAGCCAATATACAGTGTACTGTGAATGGAAAAATCTCATTTTGTATGCTATAATGATGTACAGTGAATTAATGTAAATAAAAAAAAGAAAAAAAATGAAGCATTATTTTTTTTCCCAGTGAACACAAGGGTCCAGTCAGTGGTGACCATTTTCAGCTTGATGTGATAAGACCATAGTGACCTTGTTACAGCATACGTATGTGGGCCATCTCCTGTCCAGTTCTTCATAGATCCAGCTTGGTTCTTCTCCAATGTCTCCTCTTGGAGTTGTATTTGATTTCATTACCAGTTTTATTCTAATCCAATGGGGAATAGGATGATTTTGCTTCTGTTTTTTAGTCAGAAACTGCTGGATTCTGAAAGTCTTGTGAGAAGACATGGAGAAGAGCCAAGTGGACCACACACACCACGATGGTGGAGAAAGGAAGAACTGAAATTTTTATTTTAAAACACTAATTCATTATTAAAAGAAAAAAGTCCAAAGAATAAATATACAGAGAACATAAAACAAAACAGTGACTTGAATTGAAATGAAGTAAAACTTTAACAGACTCACAAACCTACTTAATTTCACCAGTCAAAAAATAGTTGTAAGTAAAAACTCTTCAATATCCCCATTTTAGCAAGAAAATAAAATTTTTATGTGAATATCCAATGTGAAAAAAGAAACTGTGAAATGTATGTTTCATGAACTACAGTTGCAAGGTATGAATTGCAAGAAACTCATTCATACAAAAATATGCACAAATACACTCATTTCAAAAATTCCTTAACAGGCCGAAAAGTTATTGCACATCTCATCACAGCTCTGATTCTGCTTTTCCTACTTCATGAACTGCAAATTTCTGTGCATATGTTCTAATTTGACTGAAATAATTTTATTTCTTTCATTCCTTCTTCACTCTCATCCAACTGGGTGTCTGCTCTCATCACTACATAGTCCACTTAGCCTGCAAGCTAAGTCTGACAGAAACATGGCTTGTTAACATATTAAATAAATTAATGATGAATAAATTGGTCAGAAAAGTAACCAAACACATTAATATATTAGCTTCTGTTAGGTTGGTTTGGCTCTTTGGGGATCTCGGGCAGATGTCATTGGCATCCATTCTGTATGAACAGTCCTGCAGAACCTACCAGACTCTCAGACTCACCTGTATGGGCTCTCAGAGAGGACAGTCTTCTTGGGAAAGGGTGAATTTCTCCCTGAACGGTTGGCGATGGAGACTGAAGTTCTGTCTCCAGACAAGACAAAATGAAAGAATTAAGCATGGTACCCTAGCCAGTCTGGAGATTCCAAACAAAATCCATCATGTCCTATCCAGCCCAAGGCTATACTCCTTTAGGTACAAGGAGTCAACTCAAAGTGTCCAAAATCTGATGACAGGGTTGAAAACTGGTGGCACACATAGAATATTACTGAGCCATAAGAAACAATGACACTTCTGTTTTGGTTTTAAGTAGATGAATATAGAGAACTTACTATTAAGCAAAGCGAGCTAGACTTTGAAAGAGGCACACTGCATATCCCCACTCGATATGTCCTGAATGTCTGTACTCTATGGCAGAAATTAAAAGATCCAAAGATATGATAGTGGAGAGGATAAGTGTAGACAGCAGAGTTTGTAAGTGGGGGCAGTGGTGGTTGAAAGTGAGTGGGAAGAGAAAAGAGAAGGAATGATTAACAGACAAAAGACTGAAAAGCTCTATTTAACAAAAAGCTGTCATTTTTGCTTTAAAAAATAAAATTTAAGAAAATCTTTTGGCTAGTTACAAAAAACACTAGAAGCCTAAGTCCACATTATCAACAAGAGCAGTTAAGGTCCCAATATATGATGGAATGATGGAACTCAAAAGTGTAAAACTGTGGTCTCAAATATATTTCTCCCTCAATGGATTTAAGTGGTTTTACTTTCTAACCAGAGTTCTTTTATTATTTTTTTCCAGAAAGGAGTGCAACTCAGTAATGTATCTTCGATAAAACAAAATAAATAATACTTGCTAAGAAGGCACTTGAGAGGAAATAGCCCCTATTAAGCCTGCATTATTCAACAAGATGACTGAGAACTTGTAGATCATTTAAAAGAGAGTATGTAAATGGCTTAGAGAAAGTGGAAAAATGACAAAGGGAAAGCTGTTGGATATCAGAGAGAGCAAAAATCTGAATTTAAAGGCTTACCAATAAAATACAGAGAGACTAAAATCAAAAGAATGAAAACTCCCAGCACTCATAGGAGGACTAAGTTGTACTCCCAAATCCGATCAAGAATCAAGAAATTAGCTATGAGACATTGAGGTTTGTAATCAGAACAGTTTCTTCTATTCCAAAAAAATTGCTTCTTTTGTACCTTCCCCCAGATAACCTTTTAGGGCCCTCTTTATGTCTTTATTCCTAAGGCTGTAGATGAAGGGGTTCAACATGGGGGTGACCACAGTGAACATCAATGAGGCTGCTCCACTTGAGAGTGAACTGTGGGTAGCACCAGCACTAAGGTACACTCCTAGGCTTGAACCATAAAATAAGGAGATGACTAAGAGGTGAGAGGCAGAGGTGGAAAATGCTTTGTGCTTTCCCTGAGCTGATGGAATTGCATGAATGGAGAAAACTATCTTACAGTAAGAGTAAAGGATCCCTGTGAGAGGACCACCACTAAGCAGCACAGATGCAAAATAGGCCACTACGTTATTTAGAAAAGAATCAGAACAGGCAAGGTGGACCATATTACTAAGATCACAGTAGAAGTGGGGGATTTCCACATGTGTACAGAAGGACAGCCACAACGTCATTAGGCTATGTAATAATGCACGCAGAGCACCTATGGTCCAAGATGCCAGAGCCAGTTGTTCACAGAGCCAGGGGTACATGATAACAGAGTAGTGCAGGGGATGACAGATGACCACATACTGGTCATAGGCCATCACTGTCAGGAGAAAGTCATCTACCACTGCAAAGAGTAGGAAAAAGAGCATCTCGGTGATGCAGCCTGCATAGGTGATGACCTTGCTCTGTGTTTGGATGTTTACCAGCATCTTTGGGACAGTGGTGGAGGTGAAACAGATATCAACTAAGGACAGGTTGGAGAGGAAGAAGTACATTGGGGTGTGCAGGTGGGAGTCTGAGATGGTGGCCAGGATGATGAGCAGGTTTCCACACACAATGATCAGGTACATTGAGAGGAAAAGTCCAAATATGAGGGGCTGCAATTCTGGTTCCTCTGAAAGTCCCAGAAGAAATTCTGAAATTTGTTTATATCTTTCTGGTTCCATGGTGACTCCCTGAAAAGAAGAAAATACAATGGCTAATTTCACATGAGCAGGTATTACTCTCAGAGTTGAAATGCCATAGTTAGTGTTTTCTCTTCACAAAGTTATTTTTTATATTTTTCTATAAATCTAATCTGCTTTACACTTTCACAGTGCCATCTCTGATTAGGGCTTCTAATCTCTCTTCTTTTTTCCCATAGATCATTTATTTTGAAGAAGTTTTAAAATTTATATCTTGATAAAAAATAATCGTACATATTTGTGGAATAAAAAATAATGTTACAAAAGATTTTATTTGCTGCTTGTTTCTGTTTTTCTTTTAATTTTTTATTATCATCATAATCTTTATATTACATTGGATTACATATAACTTCACAGTGTATTACATTGCTTTTTCAAAAGGGAATGCCATGCATGTCAGTCAATAGAGACATTAATCTCCCCCTTTCAACATTCAATATCTTTTCTATGTTTTCCCCAATCATTATTATTATTATTCTAATGATTATTTTTAAAAGTCAATCACTATTTCTCATCTTGCTTGTAAAAAGACTTTGCCCATCATGAAATAATTCTCAGAACAATCCAGTTGAGAATACTATACATGCCATCATCAACAGTTAATAAGCCTTATCCCATTCTCACTAATGTCCTGCCTCTCTATTGTTCTCTTGCTATCTTTATCATCTTCTCTTCACCTCCCCCATTCCACACTGTCCTATTCTCGTTAAGTACCTTCACTGCTTTTATGTCCTTCAATTTTTTGCTCTCTACCATAGAGTGTGGAGAGTCGGTATATATTGAGTGGATACATACAATATCTTTCTTTCATAGCCTGGCTTACTTCACTGAGCAATAGATGCTCCATAGCTGACCACTTTCTATCAAATGCCAGGGTCTTGTTACATTTTATGGCTGAGTAGTATTCCATAGAGTATATATACCACACTTTTCCAATCCATTCATCAGTTTGTGGACATTTAGGTTGGTTCCATGTCTTGGCAATTGTGAATAATGCTGCAATAAACATTGATGTGCAAGCACTTTTCTGACTGAGC
>NW_006204125.1:121093-139667 GCF_000334495.1 Tupaia belangeri chinensis
TAAAGGCTTGATTTGTGTCCTAATATATGATCTATCTTTGAAAAGGTTCCATGTCGGGGTGAGAAAAATGTATATGTTCTGGAGGTAGGGTGGAAAATTCTATAGATATCTGTCAAGTCCATTCCATTTATAGTATCATTTTAGTCCTGTATCTCTTTATTTATTTTCTGTCTAGAAGATCTGTCTATAGGAGATAATGGGGTGTTGAGGTCTCCAACAATTATAATATTTCTCCTTATATCTCCTTTTAGCTCCAGCAGTCTTTCCTTCACATATTTAGGCACACCTAAGTCGGGTGCATAGATATTTATAAGAGTTACGTCTTCTTGCTGGATTACTACATTTACTACTATATAATGCCCTTCTTTGTCTCTTCTTACCATCTTGTCTTGAAATCTATTTTGTCTGAGATCAGTATCGCTACTCCAGCCTTTTTCTGATTTCCATTTGCATGGAATATCTTTTTCCAGCCCTTGACTTTTAGTCTATGTATGTCTTTATCCATAAGGTGAATTTCCTTTAGGCAACAGATAGAGGGTTTCTGTTTTCTTATCCATTCAGCCAGTCTATGTTTCTCAACTGGAGAATTTAATCCATTGACATTCAATGTAATTATCAATATTTCCATACCTGATCCTATCATTAAGTGAGCCATTTTCGTGGTTGTTTTTTGTTCTCGTATAACTGTCTGTCTGATTTTCTAGTTTTCCTGGTATAGTACTCCCTTCAGAACCTCTTGAAGAGCTGGTCTGGAGTTGCTAAATTCCTTCAAATTTTGTTTATCTGAGAATGTTTTTATCTTTTTTTTCCCATATGAAAGATCATTTTGCCAGGTATAGTATTTTTGGTTGAAATTGTTTTTCACTCAACACTTTGACTATGCTTCCCCATTCTTTCCTTTCCTGCATTGTTTTCCGCCAAGAGATCCGATGTTAGCCTGATGGGGTGACCTTTGTAAGTTACTTGGCGTTTCCCTCTTGCAAACTTTAGTATCTTGTCTTCGTCTGTTGTTTTTGCCAGTCTGGCTATGATGTGCTTGGTGAGGATCTTCTTGGGTTGAGTCTACTCGGGGTCCTATGTATTTCTTGGGTCTGGATATTTGAATGCCTTTCTAGATTTGCAAAGTTTTCTTCCAGGATCTCATGGAATAAATTATCTAGGCCCTTATTATTTTCTTCCTCTTCTGGAATACCAATTACCCAGTTGTTGGGGTGCTTGATGGTATCCAGTATTCCTCATATATTATCCTCATTTTTCATGGTTGTTTTCTCAATCTTCTTGATACTTTTTTCTAGGTCAGATGTTTTGTCTTCTATGTTAGAGATTCAATATTTTGCCTGGTCTAACCTACTTTTAATACTTTCAAGGGAGGTTTTGATTTCCTGTATCCCATTCTTCAATCCTAGATGTTCCATCTGGTTCTTCTTTAAGGTATCCATTTCTTCTTTCAAGTCATGAAAGGACTTCCTCATCTCCTGGAGCTTCTTGTCTCTTTTCTCTTCCATCTCAGTTAGTTTGCTCACTACAAATATTCTGAATTCCTTATCAGATATGTCCTCCACCTCCATTGTGTTGACTGTGGGTGATATAGGCTTGATGATTTCCCTTGAGTGAGAGGCCTTTTGTTGGTTGCTCATATTTCTTGAGCCTCTGCAATTGTTCCTAGTCATCAGGTAATCTATATGTTTCTTGCTAACTTATTTAAGGTATCTCTGATTGTTAAAAGTTGTACAGGTTTAGAAAAGTGATGATTTCTCTTATGATCGTCCTACCTGTTGCTCACAATTACCATTAACTGTTGCCACTAGCCCTGGATGGCCCAAACTCCTCGCTGTTTCTAAGGAGTGGTGAGCCTTCAACTGAACTAATAAGCAACCCCCCAAGAGCAAAGAAAAAAACAAACAAAAGAAGGAAATGGAGTGGCGCACAATGCGCACCGTGTGCTATTCAAATCACCAAAATTGAAAGAGTCCAAAGGCTTGTGGTAAAGGGTCAGAAGATGAGTGACAGGACCAGGTTTTTCGGGCCTATAGCTTCAGTCCGCCTGATGTCCAAAACTGCTGCCCTGCTCAATCCAGATTGAGGGTGGGGTGGAAGTCCACCTTAAGATCCCAGACATTCAACCTGGGGCCTAAGGAGGAGGAACGGTGGGGATGCATGGAGATTCAGAAGGGTGGGTCTTGCAGCCTCAGTCCGCCTGGTGTCCAGAACTCTCTGTTTTGTTTTTAGTTTTGCTCTTGTGTACATGTGCTCACCTGACAGTGAGACAGAGAGGAGGAAAGTGAGAAATCACTTCTCACTGGGAATGGCCATCCCACAATACTCTTTTCTTTCAGGATGTTGGGAGTATATGCACACATGACCGATATTTTTTCAAGCTGATGGTTGGGACTTTAACTGGCAGTGGACCATCCAGACATCTTAACCACCACCCATCAGTTGGCCCAGTAACTGCATTGTTATATTCATTGAAAAACAATTCTGGGGACAGCAGGTGGCTTGAAGGTTAAGGTGTTTGACTCCCACATGGTTGTTTGCAGTTCGAGTCCCAGACCTGATGACTTGCTTTGTCACTCTCTCTCTCTTTGTTTCTTCTGGTCAAAGTGAATAATAATAATAAAGAATATAATAAAATAAATAATTCTTTTTTAAAAAAGAAAAATAAAATAACTCTTTCACCCCTTTTACCAACCCCTTGGCAACCACCATTCTGTTGTCTGCTTTTGTGACTTTGACCACTTCAGATATCTTAGTTAAGTGGAATTGCTCAGTATTTTATTTCAAGAATATTTCATGGATTTATCTCTGTTGATTTGTATTCAGATAACCATATTATAAGATCATAGTTTGGGGGACTAGCAGATGTTATAGTGATTAAGGTGCTGGATTACCACATGAACAACTGTAGTTCAAGTTCTGAACACAGAGGCTTGAAAATTACATTGGACAAGAGTGCATGTATGCCCAAAAACTCAAGAAGAAATTGGAAGAGCAGGGATTTCATCATGCACAACCCCCTGGGGTATGATTTCTCACTCTTCTTCTCTTAGTCTCTCTCTCTCATAAACAAACGTACCCTATGGCAATAAAGAAAAAAGAGGTATTTATGTTTATTACTGATGTACAAGAATTTTTCTAAGTTAATAAAAATATAGAGTGAATGGGTGTGTATGCAATGCGATGGCCTATTAGATTTAGATTTGATAACACAAAATCTATTTAGTTTTCACATTCACCCAATATATATCTACATCAATCAGCACATAAAATAATTCAAAGGTACTATGAAATTTTTATTTTAAAACTTAAATTTATTATTAAAAGTAAAAACTCAAAAGAATGAAATATAATCAGATCCCAGAACATAAAAACAAAACATTTTCAAGATTTACAATAAAGTAAAATGCTAATAGACTCACAAACTTATTCCATTACACCAACAAGAAAATAGTTGTAAGTAAAAACTATTTACCTGTTGATAATGTTCTTAACTGGACTGGTCTGAGAAGTGTTTGATGTTGAGTAAATTCTCTTTACAAGTCAAATGATATATAGGGATCAAATGTTTAAAAAATAATGAGAATTAATAATAATGATAATCTGAAATAAATGATAAAGAGCTATTTGATGATGATGATATGGACAGTAATGTTTTTGTTTTGACTGATAAGCATGGTAATCATGCTGGAAAAAGAAATGTATTACAATATAAGTGTTTAGATGTTATATCAAAATAAAATAAAAATTTAAAAACTTTTTAATATTCTCATTTTAACATGAGAATAAAATTTCTTTATGTGAATGCACAACATGAAAGAAGAAACCGTGAAATGTATCTCTCATGAACTACAGTTGCAAGGTATGAATTGCAAACAACCCACTCATCCTGATCCTTCAAAAATTACAGAAATATGCACAAATATACTCATTCCAAAAGTTCCTTAACAGACCCAAAAGTCATTGCACATCTCATCAAATATCTGCTTCTATGTTTCCTACTTCTTCAACTGAGAATTCCTATGCACATATTGTAATTTGACTGAAATAATTCTATTACTCCCATTCCTTCCTCATTCCAACCCAATTGTACGTCTATTTCCATCAATAAATTGTCCACAATGATGCCTGCATGGCTAAGTCTGACAGACACATGAGTTTTTATCATATTAAATACATTAATGATAAATAATGTGGCCAGACAAGTAACCAAACACATCAGTATCTTGGCTCTTGCTGTGTTGGTTTGACTCTCAGGTGATCTCAAGTAGATACCTTGGCATGCATTCTCTCTGAACTGTTCCTTCAGTACTTACCAGGCTCTCATATTCACCTGCATGGGGTCACAGAGAGGACCATCTTCTTGTGAAGGGTGAATTTCTCCCTGAATGGTTGGTGACGGAGATTGCAGCTCTATCCCCAGACAAGATACAATGAAAAAATTAAGCATGGTCTCCTAGCCAGTCTGGAGATATCAGAAAAACCATCCATGACTTGTCCAGGCTAAGGCTGCAGTCCTTGAGGGACAATGACAGAGGAAATATTTGTAGCTTCCTATATCTGCTCATTAGGTAAATTTCCTCCTTATAGCTGCAATCTCTTAGTATCTCATTTCCCTCTTGGACACTGGTCTGCAAAGAAAGAAAAAAATTTCCTGTTTACTTGCAGCTCTCAAAGGACCACATAGAAAGTGTGATGACTCCAGTCTTTATTACACGCTCTTTGTGAAGTCTCCTGCCTCTAAATGTCATTAGCACCTTTTACCAACATTGACTGAAAATTTAATTGTCACAGGTCTTCAGGTGGCATGGAAGTTAAGGTGCTGGATCCCACATTGCTAACTGGGCTGTTTTAGTCCTATACCAGGTGGTTTAAAAATCACATTGGTTATGTGTACATGTGTGTCCAAAATCCTGAGAGCAGACTGGAGAAGAAGGAATTGTAGTATGGCCATTCCCCTGGGAAGTTATTTCTCTCTTTCCTTTTTTCCACTCTCTGTGTGAGCACATTCAACTTATTCCAAAACTTTTAAAGGATATATATATATATATATATATATATACACACACATGTGTGTGTGTGTGTGAAAAAATGGCTGTACTGATGTTTAGGACAGGAATTCAAACACTTTGAATTAACCTTTGATTAAAAATT
Organism: Tupaia belangeri chinensis; assembly: GCF_000334495.1. Lineage (NCBI taxonomy): Eukaryota > Metazoa > Chordata > Mammalia > Scandentia > Tupaiidae > Tupaia > Tupaia belangeri. The sequence continues at coordinate 126,245 of NW_006204125.1, forward strand.
TCAAAGAGAATCTTGAGTACAAATGAAACATATGTTGGATGATACTAATATTTATTCATTCACTGTCTGTTCAACCGATGTGCCAAATTTTAAAAGAGGAATAGAGAGACATGACATTTGTAGGACACAGATATGGTTTATTATGTTAATGATAACATGTATATTGTTCTCAATAGGAATGGTCTGAGAAGTATTTTGTGTTAGGTAAATTCTTTTTATGAGACAAGTGATGTATAGTGATCGAATGTTTAAAAAATAATACATACACACACACAAACACACACACACACACACACACACACACACACACACACACATATATATATATGTATGTATGTATTCTGAAAAAGAAATGAAAAGCTATTTGCTGATGATGATTTGCATAGTAATGTCTTTGTCCTGACTGATATACATGGTAATCGTGATGTAAAAAGAAATATTATACACTGTAAAGATATATGTGATTAAATGTAATATAATAATAATAATAAAATTAAAGAAAAAAAAAGAAAAGAAGTTCTAAGATAAAAAACTTAGGGCCTCAGGACTAGCAGTTAACATAATGGCTATGTCGCTGGACTCCCATGTAGTTGACCATGGTTCATGTCCCAGACCAAGTGGCTTAAAACTCATGCTGGGCGCATATGTGTGTGTGCCCAAGATCTTGAGAGGAGAATGGAGGAGAAGGGATTGTGGCATGGCCATCTCCCGTGGGGGGTGAGTTCACACTTTCTGTCTCTCTATCTCTCTCTGTCTGTCTGGTGAGTGCATGCGCCCTATAGCAAAAACCTCTAAACAAACAAACAAAAAACTTAGGGCCCCAATGCTTTCACATGTCATGAATTCTCCATAATTATTAAAACTTATGAGATACAGGAAAAAATTTAAAAGAGAGGGTTATAATTACAGTCAGCACTGGAGGTGTTCAAAGAGAAACAGGAAGATGTTGAATGAAACAACACAAAACACATTAATAAATCCTTCACCCCAATGAATAAACACCCTTCCAAGTGGACAGTAGTTTTCCATACTTCTCAAGTAGATGAGCAGGGTGAACAAGAAACACAGTGCCTAGCTAACTCAACGTATGATTGCATGTTTGTTTCATCATATTAAAGGCTATCTCTGACTCTAAGACTATATTTGCTCAACAATTTGTTTAAATTGGCCTTTCCATATATAAGGCATTTTGATTCAGGTAGGTGGAAAAACATTTTTTTTCCATATAGAATATGTTAGTGCACGTGGGGAGAGAGAGAAAGAGATTGTGAGAAGAAGACAGAAGTAAAGAGAGAGAAACACCCTCTACAGGGCATGGGGATGGATGCTGAGACTCTCTTCCTCCAACCCTTCAGCCCTCCTCCAGGATCCTAGGTCTACACCCGTTCAGTGAGATTTCTGGTTGACTGGATGTGGGACCTGAACCATGTCCATCATGGCTTCTAGCTCTGTACTCTGGTATGCTCTGTCTCCATCACAGTGTCTGGGCCTAATCATCAATATTTGAAAGTGATTACAGTAAGGAATGTGAACTTCGAGCAGAATAACAGAGCAGTATTCTAATGAGTCAATTATGGGAAATTAAACACACTAATATATTAGTCTACAGTTCAGATAGAGATACTGGAAGTAAATGACCCCAGCAAGAGGATCACCACCTAGCAGCGCAAATGCAAAATAGATCACCATGTCATCAGGAAAGGTGTCAGAGCAGGCAAGGTGGACCACCTGATTAAGTTCACAGAAAAAAGTGGGGGATTTCCAAATGTGTACAGAAGGACAGCCACAACACCATTAAGCTATGTAACAGGAAACATGGCACACACAGGATGCCAAAACAAGCTTTCTTCAGAGCCATGGGTTCATGATGACTGGAGTGAAGGGGTGACAGATGGACACATACCAGTCATAGGATATCACGGTCAGGAGAAAGTCATTCAATGTTGCAAAGAGCATACAAAAGAACATTTGGGTGATGCAGCCTGCATAGGTGATGACCTTGGTCTGTGTCTGGATGTTCACCAGCATCTTTGGGACTGTGGTGGAGGTGAAACAGATGTCAACAAAGGACAGGTTGGAGAGGAAGAAGTACATGGGGGTGTGCAGGTGGGAGTCTGAGATGATGGCCAGGATGATGAGTAGGTTTCCACACACAGTGATCAGGTACATGGAGAGGAAAAGCCCAAATATGATGGGCTGCAATTCTGATGCCGCTGAAAATCCAAGAAGATGAAATTCTGAAATTTGTGTATCATTTCCTGCTTCCATGGTGACTCCTCAAAAAGAAGAAAATAATATGTTAATTTCACACAAACAGGTATTATTCATATCGTTGAAATGCAAGAGCTAATATTTTTAAATTACAAAGTTATTTTTATATTTTTGTATGGATCTAATCCCCTTGAGGCTTTCACTGTGACATCTCTGCTTAGAACTTCCTATCTCACTTCTTTGTTTCCATAGATCAAGTATTCTACAGGGTTAATTTATTCCTTTATTAATAAATAATCAATGTACACATTTATGGACTGCGATGTGATTTTTCGATTAGTTTTTCATTTTATATATTTGTCATAGGTCAACTGCACTCACCAGACAGAGAGAGAGAGAGAGAGAGAAAGCAAACAAAAGTGAGAAATCACCCAGCAGGGAGAATGGCCTTGACACAACCCCCTCTTCTTTCATGTTGAGCATGCATGTACATATGGTTGGCATGTTTTCCAACCCATCAGGTCTTGCTTGTACTTGACTTGTGCAGTCTTCCATGTTATATTCAGCAGCCTTAACCACCATGCCACCAGCTTTCCTAGTAACTATACTTATATATACATTGAAAAACAACTTTCTCTTTCTCCCTTTCACCAATCCCAGGGCAACCACAATTCTGTTGTCTGCTTCTATGACTTTGACTACTTCAAATACTTTAGCTAGTGGAATCACACAGTTTTTGTTTCAAAGGTCTTCCATGGATGAAAATAGTTCTCCCCAATTTTTATCTGTTGATTAGTACTGTCACAGATATATTATAAGATAAAAATTTGTGGGGCAAGCACATGTCATAGTGGTAGAGTCACAATTTTGACTATAAGCTCAGTTAAGAATGTTCTGAGGTCTGCTCATGTTCTACAAAACACAAACACACACATGCACACACACACTATAGCATACACATCAAACTATGACATTCTGGAGTCTTCAGCCAAGTTGATTAGAAAAAGAATGCATATGAGACTATTTCACAATAACACATCTTTTCCCTAAAAAATGTAGAAATGGTGCCCATATTTCAATTTCTAATCTTTCCATAGACAAGAAGCATATAAATTCACTTGAACATGATTGTTTCATAATTTGTTTTTAAAGAAACAAAAATATATACTCATTATCTTGAAGGTGACCAGTAGATGGCATAGTAGTTACGTCACTGTAGTCCACATGGATGACCAAGGTTCAAGTCCCAAACTTGCTGGCTTGAAACTCTCAATGGGTGCATGTGCATGTGGGCCCAAGATCATGGGGGAGAATGGAGGAGAAGGGATTATGGCATGGCTGTCCACCCTGGGGAGTGATTTTTCACTTTCTCCATCACAGTCTCTTCTCTCTGTCTCTGTGAAAATGCCTAAGACAAAACCCTCTAAATTAATTAATTAATCAATATAAATATAAATGAAAAATAAAGGGTCAATAGGTGGCATGGTCATTCAGGCACTGGGCTCCCACATGGCTGACCACAGTTCCAGTCCTAAACCTGTCAGCTTGAAAATAACCCTGGGTACACGTGAATCAATGCGCAAAATCCAAACAGCAGAATGGAGAACGGATTGTGGCATGGCCATCAATCCAAGGAGGAAGTTGATTTTTAACTGTCCCTTCATCTCTCTCTCTCTGTCTCTCTTCTGCATGCACACACAGTGTGTGTTAAACACCAACACCCCCCACCCAAAATAGAAGAATATGTGCATGAGGAAGAGAAAAAGATCTAATAAGCTCAGGTGGCCCTGAGAGATGATGATGAAAAGAAAATTCTCTTGATCCTGAAGCATACCAAGCCCAGTTATATTCCTGTATGCCCAACATAAGTAATAAACCAGCTAAAAATAGCATTTTTGAATCAGAATAGAGTGATGTGTTAGTTCCTTGCAAATTGAACTCTCCAAGAAAACAATGAGCAAAGCTAATCAACCCACAATTCACAAAAGAAAATTTCCAAAGTACGACCAAAGTAGAGAATCTTTAACAAAAGGGTAAAAGTCTATGGAATTATGTTTAAATAGAAACTCATGGAATTTCAGTCAGAAAAGCACTTGCAGATCAATGTTTATTGCAGTATTATTTACTATCGTTAAGACAAGGAAGCAACAGATGTCATAAATGTTCACCAACAGAAGAACAGACTGAAAAAGTGTGCAACATGTACTCTATGGAATACTATTTAGCCATAAAAAAACAGGACCCTGGTTTTGATAGAAAGTGATTGAATGTGGAAGATTTATGGCTGAGTGAACCAAATCAGTCTAGGGGAAAAAAAGATTGTATGTCTCCATTTATACCTACCAACTGGCAGTTGCTACCTAGCAACCTGCCCACTCTAAAGTCTTTTGAGGGTATTTATTTTTAAAAATCTTTCTTTCCTATTAAATTCTTTTTTCGACCTACTTTTATTGTAGTTGTGCCTTTATTTTGCACCTAGAGACAGGTCTCTAATTTTAGTGATCTGGACTCAAAGAACCAAGGATTTTTACACAATGCAGCTCAACACTCCCATCTGATCGGCAGATGGCATGGTGGTTAAGGGTGATGGATTCCCATGTGGCAGATCATGGTTTGATTCCCAAAACTGGCAGCTTGCTCTCTCACTTTCCCTCTCTTGCTTTCTCTGTTTCACTTGCACTGTCCCTTTCTGGTCAAATTTTAAAAAATTTAAAATAATCAATCAATAAATAAAGTTAAATATTATATAGATAGAGTGACATAAAAGCATTAAAAATAGTAATGGTCACTGGAGACAGTGAGGAAGGAAGTTGGGAGAGGGAAGAAGAATAGGAAAGGGAATTAGGAGGGAAAATAGAGAGGCAAGATATTTATGGGACAGAGTGATGCTTTATTACCTGCTGATGATATCATGTATAGTATACTCAACTAGACTGGAGTGTAGTGTCTTTCATGTTGGGGAAATTCTCTTTGTAAGCAAAATGATGTGTAAAAATCCAATAGATAAAACAATAATAAAATAAATACTTTTTTTAAGTTAAAGATTTATTTTAGGGAACCAGCAGTTAGCATAATGGCTATGTTGCTAGATTCTCACGTAGTCGATTGCGGTTCGCGTCCCGGACCCGGTGGCTTAGAACTCATGCCTGGCTCGTGTGTGTGCATGCCCAAGATCCCGAGAGGAGAATGGAGGAGAAGGGATTGCAGCGTGACCATCCTCTCTGGGGGGTGATTTCTCTTTCTCTGTCTCTTTCCAGTGAGCACACAGGCCCTATAGTGAGAAAAGAAAAAAAGAAAACCCTACAAAAAAAAAAAAAAAAAAAAAAACGATTTATTTTAAAGCCAAAAATCCTACTGGAAATAGAAAACTGGGTTTTGCATTTCAGATCCAGCCCTCAATTACTCCTGAGCAGAAAATAAAGGAGACATTTCATAGCTTTAAATACATGACTTGACTCTCCATGAAAAACTCATCTCTTCCATGAATAACTTCATATACATGACCCCATTCTCCATGAAGAATGCAGCTCTGGAACCAGCAGGTGGCATGATGATTCATGCACTGGATTCCATCATGGCTGACCAGAGTTCAAGCCTTGGACCTAGCAGCTTAAAAGTCATCTCGGGTCTGTATGCACATGCCCAAAATCCCAAGAGGAGAATGGAGAAGGGATTGCAGCGTAGCCATTTTTCTGGGATGTGGTTTGTCACTTTCACTTTCTCTATGTTTTTCTTTCTTCCTCCAGTAAGCAAACATGCCTTATGGAGGAAAGAACTTAAGGAGAAAAATAGAGAGTCAAGATATTAATGGGAACGAAAAATGAATTATTGTCTGTTAAAGACAACGTGTATACTAAACACAACTGTACTGATGTGAAGTATATTCAGGTTGGAAAAACTCACTTTACAAGCTAAGTGATGTAAAGTGATTGAATGTATAAAATAAATTTACATAAATAAAAAAAACCCTCTTACCTCTACAATTCTCACCTCTGCCCACACTGATCTCCCAAACATTTACTGAACTTCACTTTAAGCTTCATCAGACTCCAGAGCTTCAGTACTCACATTTACATAATGTGCTTTCCTCTGCTTGGAGTCTCTGTCACTGGTATATATGGAATTTTTATTCCCTCTCATCCTCGAAAACATCTACTCTTTCATAACAGCCTCCATTATTTTCTTTTTAAAAATATATATATTTCAGTTTATTTTAATTTTTTCTATACTTTTAAACATTATACACTACTTAGCTTCTAAAGTCATCTTCTTTTTAAACTTTTCAAAAACATTCTCAATGAAAAATAACACTTCCTGCATGTACTTATTTAAAATGTGGGAAAATCACTTTCTTGATTTCATTTAATTCCATGTTATTTTTCCTGGCTCACAAAGGCTTGACGGATGTAGTAATGGTATATAAACTCACCAACCTTCACCTTCTCCCCAAATCAGTTCTTTTAGAATTATTTATTCAGTTTTATTTATTATTATTAATATTTAGTTTACTATAATATATGTGCACTCAATAGAATGAGACACAGAGAAATGATGAGAGAGCAAGCCATCAGGTCCAAGATTCCAATCGCACTTGTCCGTATAGGAGTCTAGTGCCTTAATCACCATGCCACCTTCTGGCCCTTAAATAGGAGATTGTAAACATTCTTATCATGAAGGGATAATCAGTATATAAAGGGATAGGTATGTCAATTAACATAGTATAATCATTGCACATTGTCTGCATGTATATATCACAGCATCACATTGTACCCCATAAATATATAAAGCGAGTATTCATTTTTGAAAGTGGAATTTAAAAATTAAGTTAAAAAGAAAATCATGACAGGCAAGAGATAACAATGAGGAAAAATAAATATGAAATAAGATGGAAATATGTATAAAAAGTGATTTGTTTCTACTACAGGTGCAGAGGAATTTTTCTAACAATAAAAATTTGGGAGGGTTAAGTGTGTATAGATAGGGTTGACTTTAGATTTTATAACACAAAATCTATTAACTTTTCACATTTACCAAATATTTATCTATATGTAAAATAACACAATGAAATGCTGATCATTTGATTTTAAAACATCAGTGCATTATTTAAAAGAAAAAATCGAAAGAATAAATACATTCAGACACCAGATAATAAAAACCTGCATAATTTGCAATAATGTAAAAAGAAATCAGATCCACAAACATATTCAACCACACCAGCAAGAAAATAGTTCTAAGTAAAAACTCTTAAATATTTCCAATTTGACCTTTGAGTCAAATTTATATGTGAATTCCCACTGTGAAAGAAAAAATTGCAAAATGTAAGCCTCATGAAATACTGTCATAAGGTATGAATTGCAAACAATCCATTCATCTGGATCCTTCAAAAAACATAGAAATTTGAACAAATTCCCACATTTCAAAATTCTTTAAGAGACGCAAAAGTTATTATACATCTCATCACAACTCTGGTTCTACTTTTCCTGCTTCTTAAACTGCACATTTCTGTGAACGTATTCTAATTTGACTGACATAATTTATGTTTCCCATTCCATCTCTAGCCTCATCCAATTGGGCATCTAATCCCATCACTAAATTGTCCATAATGATGCCTTCATTGATAAATCTGACAGACACATGGCTTGTTAACATACTAAATTAATTAATGAGAAATAACTTGGTCAGACAAGTAACCAAATTCATCAATCTCCCAGCTCTTGCTAGGCTGGTTTGGGTCTCAGGGGATCTCAGGTAGATGTCTTTGGTATCCATTGTGTCTGAACCATTCCTGCAGCACCTACCATCTCTCAGACTCTACTGTATGGAGTCTTAGAGAGGACAGTCTTCTTGGGGAATGGTACATTTTCCGTTGGATGTTGGATGATGGAGACTGACGCTTTGTCCCCAGACAAGGCACAATGAAAGAATTAAGCACGGTCCCCTAGTCAGACTTCAGATTCCAAAAATATCAACTATGTCTTGTCCAGCTGAGGGCTGTATTCCTTGAGGAACAATGATAAAGGAAATATTTACAGCTCCTTACGTCTGCTCATTAGGTCCATTTCCTCCTTACAACTACAACCTCTTAGTACCTGATTTTCCTCATGGACACTGGTCTGGGAAGAAAGGAAAATTTTACTGTTGATTTGCTGTCCTTGAGAGACCAAGTTGAAAGTGTGATGAATTTAAATTTATGACACATTCTCTGTAACCTCTCCTGTCTCCAAAGGTCATTAGCACCTTTCACTAACCATGAATTAAAATTTAATTGTCATGGGTCAGTAAGTGGTGTGGAGGTTAAGGTGCTTGATCCCACATGACTAACTGCACATTTCTATTCCCATATCCAGTGGCTTGATAAATCGCACTGGACACATGTGCATGCATCCAAATCCTGAGAGGAGACTGGAAAAGAGAGTGCAGTTTGACTATCATCCCTGGGGAGAGATTTCTCACTCTCCCTTTCTTTCCCTCTGTCTCTCTCTGGCAAACACACTCTCCCTATAGCAAAGCTAAAGAAAAAAAGTTATGAAAGAAAAAGTGCATGCACTGATGTTCCCTTATGGTAATTAGAAGACATATGAAGGGCATGAATGCTCTTACAGGAAACCTGTAACCCTGAATCAATGACTGAGAAAGGAACTCAAACTTTTGTGATTCATCCTTTGTTCATGGATTTTTAAAAGATTTTAGAGCACCAAAAATAAAATCTATTGAATGATATTGATATTTGTTCATTCACTGTCCTTTAAGCAGTTACAGCAAAACTTAAAAGAGGGGGGAATAATTCATTTTAGACACTTAAAGGAGTAGTCATTAAAGCTAGCACTAAAGTATTCAAGGAGAAATAGGAAGATACTTAATGAAACAACATAAAACACACCAATCGATCCTTCACTCCAATGAATAAACACCCTTACACATGGACACCAATTTTATGTACTTCAAGAAGTAGATGAACAGGATGAACAAGAAACACGATGCAGAGTTAATACAATGAATAACAAAAATGTTCACTACATCATATTTAAGGCTATCAGAATCTAAGGCCATATTAGTTCAACTTAAATTGCTTAAATTCGCCTTTACATATACAAGGCATTTTGACATATGTAGCTAATAATTTTTATTTTTATTCATGATAGGATTTGTTGGGGCATCTGAGGAGAGAATGAAAGGGAGAGAGTCATAAAGAGAGAAGCACTCTCTACAGGGTGTGATCATGCTGAGATTCCCTTCCTTCAGTCCTCCATCCTCCAGATCCTGGATACACACCCATCCAGTGTCTCTCAGGCTGACTAGACTTGGGACTTGAACTAGAGACCTCACGTGACTTGAAATACATGAAACTCTGATGCTATGGCAGCAACACTGAGTCTGGTCCTCATCATCAAATTTTTGACAATGATAAAAAAATAATAAATATAAAGAAATAAAAATTTCAACAGTGATTACAGTAGATAATGAAACCTCTGAGCTGAATAACAAAACAGGATTCTAATGATCAAATACACTAATATGTTAATGTCTACTTTTCAGATAGACATACTGGAAGCAAGGACATACACATACATGAAACTCTGCACTTTCCAATTTGTCTATATTCTAAATTACATTAATGGCATTAGTTGCCAAATATTACGTGTTGAGGCTTTTTGGTTGTCTAGTTGCTTTCTTCTTGTTGTTATTCTCTTTTTCCATAGGCAGAATACAACCCAAAATTTATTTCACTAACATAAAAATTGCTCAGAATCATATATGTCATATGAGAATACATTATTAAGAATTGCATGTAGGGGGACAGCAGGTGGCATGGTGGTTAATGAACGGGACTCCCACAAAGCCAATTATAATTTCAGTCCCAGAATAAGCAGCATATTTTCTTACTTTCCCTCTCTCTCTCACTCCATCTCTCAGGTAAAATAAAATAATAACAACAAAATTAAATAATTATTTAATAATTAGAAAAAAATAAAGAGTTGCATATTATTTTATGACATAATGATACTTTTAAAGTATTTCTGCTACAAGTTTAGGAATAACACTGGGAAAGTAGAAAGATATTAAAGAAAAAGTGGCTGAATATGAGAGAGTGTAGAAAGCTAAATACAGTGTTACTTAAAGAGTATAGACATGTTCTTTCACAATCTGATCAGAGAATCACAATTATTGGTGCCAAGACTTTAAGCTGCAATCATGGGCATTATTTCAGCTCCAGACCAATGATCTTTTCACAATTTCCCTCCAAAGACTATTTTCAAAGCTTTCTTTATGTCTTTATTCCTCAGACTGTAGATGAAGGGGTTCAGCATGGGGGTGATCACAGTGTACATCACTGAAGCTGTTGCACTTGAGTGTGAGCTGTGGGAAGTACCAGCACTCAGGTACACTCCTAAAACTGTACAATAAAATAAGGAGACAACTGAGAGGTGAGAGGCACAGGTGGAAAATGCTTTGTGCTTTCCTTGATCTGATGGGATTGCACGAATGGAGGAAACTATCTTAGAGTAAGAGTAAAGGATCCCAGTGAGGGGAACACCAGCAACCAGTACAGCTGCAAAATAAGTCACCAAGTCATTAATAAAGGTGTCAGAGCAGGCAAGGTGGATCACCTGATTCAGTTCACAGAAAAAGTGGGGGATTTCCACATGTGTGCAGAAGGACAACCGCAATGCTGCTAAGCTATGTAACAAGGAATGTAGAACACTGATGATCCAGGATGCCAGAATCAGCTTTCCACAGAGCCAGGGATTCATGATGACTGTATAGTGCAGGGGGTGACAGATGGCCACATACCGGTCATAGGCCATAATGGTCAGGAGGAAGTCATCTACCCCTGCAAAAAGAAGGAAAAAGAACATCTGGGTGATGCAGCCTGCATAGGTGATGACCTTGCTGTGTGTCTGGATGTTCACAAGCATCTTTGGGACAGTGGTAGAGGTGAAACAGATTTCAGCAAAGGACAGTTTAGAGAGGAAGAAGTACATGGGGGTGTGCAGGTGGGAGTCTGAGATGGTGGCCAGGATGATGAGCAGGTTTCCACACACAATGATCAGGGGTACAGTGAGAGGAAAAGCCCAAATATGAGTGGCTGTAATAGTGGCTCCTCTGAAAATCCCAGAAGAAGGAATTCTGAAATTTGTGTATCATTTCCTTTTTCCATGGTGACTCCTTTAAAAGAGGGGGAAAAAGACTGTTAATTTCCCATTAACAGGTATTATTCACATAGCTTAAATGCCATAGTTTTTTTAAGTCACAAAATTATTTTATTTTTTAAAATAATTGTTCTTATTTTTATTTATTCATTCATTTATTTTAATTTGACCAGAGAGAGACACACAGAGAGAAAGAGAATGTGAGAAAGCAAGCCACCAGACCCAGGACTTGAATCTTTGTCGGCCATATGGGAGTGTCCAGCGTCTTAACCACCATGCCACCTGCTGGTCCCCTATTTTTTTTTAATTTTCATATGGATTTAATTCCCTTTAGGTTGTGTTTTTTATTTGATTTTTTATTATTTCAATTTCTTTTCTACATTCAATCACGTTATTTAGCTTGCAAAGTAAATAGTTCAACATGTGTACATTTGTCACCAGTCTAGTTGACAATACTATAAAGTTATATTCAACCAATAATAACCCATTTCTTTGTTCCATAAATGCTTTGCCTCTCTGTTTTTCTCCTTAATGTTCTTCCTCAGACTCTACTCTTTCACCCACCCTTTTCCCACAGTATATTTGGTATTCCTAACCATTTCCTGTGTTTCTATATCCTTTAGTCATTCAGTTTCAGTCATAGAGTGCAGACACTAGGTATAAATTAAGTGGAGACATACGATGTCTCTCCTTCATAGCCTGGATTGCTTTACTCAGCAGTAAATCTTCCATATTCATCCACTTTCTGTTAAAAACCAGGATCCTGTTGTTTTTTATGGCTGAGTAGTATTCTATAGAGTATATTCTACCCTCTGTCAAAAACCAGGATCCTGTTGTTTTTTATGGCTGAGTAGTATTCTATAGAGTATATTCTACCCAAATTAATCTACATAGTTAATCCAATCTCAAGCAAAGTACCAAAGACATTCTTTACAGATCTGGAAAAGACAATCATAAAATTTGTCTGAAATCATAAAAGACCTCGTTTGCCCAAGCAATACCCTTTAGATTTTTATGTTGCCAGCTCTACTTAGGACTTCCTATCCCACTTTTTCTTCCTGTAGATCAAGTACTACCCAAATTAATCTACATAGTTAATCCAATCTCAAGCAAAGTACCAAAGACATTCTTTACAGATCTGGAAAAGACAATCATAAAATTTGTCTGAAATCATAAAAGACCTCGTTTGCCCAAGCAATACCCTTTAGATTTTTATGTTGCCAGCTCTACTTAGGACTTCCTATCCCACTTTTTCTTCCTGTAGATCAAGTATTCTACAGGTTAACTTATTTATTAATAATCATTATACACATTTGTGGAATGTAATGTGATTTTTCCATTCATATTTTGTTTTTTATTTTTGTCATAGGGCACATGCACTCATCATACAGACAGAGAGGGAGTGAAGAAAAGTGCGATATCGCATGCCAGGGAGAATGGCCATGCCATTATTCCCTCTTCTGTCATGATGTGAGCTTGCATGTACACATGCCTGGCATGTTTTCCAAGACACCAGGTCTTGGGCTTTACCTGCACAGTTTTCCATGTTGGATTCAGTAGCCTTAACCACCATGCCACCAGCTTTCCCAATAACTTCTATGATTTTGACTACTTCACATATATTAGTTAGTGGAATCACACAGTATTTTATTTTAAAGGTCTTCTATGGATCACAATAGACCTCTCCTAATTTTTATCTGTTCATAAATACTCAAAATCTATGTTATGAGAGTCAAAATTTGTGGGGCCAGCAAGTGTCCTAGTGGTAGAGTTAGAATATGAAATTTAAGAAATCAGGTAAGAATTTTCTGCAGTCTGCTCATGTTCTACAAAGCAATCTTGTGCAAGAAGAATGGAGAAGAAGGCATATCACTCCCTGATCCCAAGATATACTATAAAGCTGCGGTCATCAAAACAGCATGGTATTGGCATAAAAACAGACATGTGGACCAATGGAAAAGAATAGAGACCCCAGAAATAACTCCCAAAGCTTATAGCCAACTGATCTTTGACAAAGGATATCAGTCAATCTATTGGGAAAAGGAAAACCTCTTTAGTAA
>NW_006204125.1:140194-153353 GCF_000334495.1 Tupaia belangeri chinensis
GCACTCAGTCAGAAAAGTGCTTGCACATCTAAATGTCCACAAACTGATGAATGGATTGGAAAAGTGTGGTGTATATACTCTATGGAATACTACTCAGCCATAAAAAATAACAAGACCCTTGCATTTGATAGAAAGTGGTCAGCTATGGAGCATCTATTGCTCAGTGAAGTAAGCCAGGCTATGAAAGAAAGATATTGTATGTATCCACTCAATATATACCGACTCTCCACACTCTATGGTAGAGAGCAAAAAATTGAAGGACATAAAAGCAGTGAAGGTACTTAACGAGAATAGGACAGTGTGGAATGGGGGAGGTGAAGAGAAGATGATAAAGATAGCAAGAGAACAATAGAGAGGCAGGACATTAGTGAGAAACGGATAAGGCTTATTAACTGTTGATGATGGCATGTATAGTATTCTCAACTGGATTGGTCTGAGAAGTACTTCACGATGGGCAAAGTATTTTTACAAGCAAAATGAGAAATAGTGATTGACCATTTTAAAAAATAATTAGAATAATAACAATACTGATTGGGGAAAACATAGAAAAGATATTGAACTATGAAGTGGGGAGATTAATGTCTCTGTATTGGCTGACATACATGGCATTCCCTTTTGAAAAAGCAATGTAATACACTGTAAAGTTATATGTAATCCAATGTAATATAAAGAAGATTATGATGATAATAAAAAATAAAAAATAAAAAAACCCACAAAGACACACACACACACAGACATACTAACATACACTAACACACATAAACACTAACAGACATACCCACTAAGACACACACCAAACTATGACCTCCAGAGTCCTCAGTCATGTTGATAAAGAATCAATTCCAGATTATTCCTCAATACAAAATCACCTTTTTCCTAAAAAGAAATGTAGGAATGGTGCCCAAATTCCATTTTTTAAGCTTTCCATAGACAAGAAACATGGACCTTCCTTTTAACATGACTGTTTCACAATTCGTTGGGTTTTACTTTTTTATTATATTAGATTTTTATCACTCTTACACTTTTTTAAACATTTAATTACTATACATCATTTAGCTTGTAAATAGTGCATAATTTTTGTAAAGAGAACTATGTGCTTCTTAAAATAAAGGAGACCAGCAGATGACATAGAGGTTACATCACTGTACTCCCTTATGGGTGGCCATGGTTCGAGTCCTGAACTTGCTGGCTAGAAACTCACAATGGGTGCATGTGCATTTCCACTGTGGCTATCCATCTTGGGTAGTGATTTCTCACTCTCTCTCTCTCTCTCATTCTCTCAGGCAAGCTCAGCACACTATGGATAAAACCTCTAAGAAAGTAGATAAAAATGAAGAATAAAGGATCAGTAGGTTCATGGTGGTTGAGGCACTGGACTCCAACATGGCCAGTCACAGTTCCAGTCCTAGACTTTGCAGGTTGAAAATCACTCTGAGTACATGTGAATGTATCTCCAAAATCCCAAGAGGAGAATGGAGAATATGGGATTTTAGAGTGGTCTTCCTCCCTGGAGCATGATTTCTCACTTTCTCTCTCTCTCTCTCTCTCTCTGGCAATCACACACATCCAGTGATAAATACTTAGCACAAAAAAAGAAGAATAAAATGTGCATGAGAAAGGGAAAAATATCTAATGAGCTCAGGTGGCCTTCAGAGATGGTGATGAAAAGAAAACTTCCTTGATCTTGAAGCATGCCAAGACCAGTTACATCCCTGTATGCCCATCATAAGTAATAAAAAATACTAAAATTAACATTTTTGATCCAGAATAGATTTATGTATTGATTGTGCCTGGACACTTTACAGATTGGACGCCAAAGGTAACAATGAACAAAGACAACAACCCCAGAACTCACAAAAGGAATTATCCAAAATTTGACATATTAGAGGCTCTATAAAGAAAGGGTAAAAAAATCTATGATATTATGTTTAATTAAAAACTAACAGAATTATAAAACAGAGTTTTGCATCTGAGATCTAGCCCTCAGTGACTCCCCAGAAGAGAATAAAGGAGGAATTTCATAGCTTCAAACACATGACTTGACTCTCCATGAAAAACTTACCTCTTCAATGAATAGCTTCAAACACCTGACTTCATTCTTCATGAAGAATGCACTTCTGGAACCAGCAAGTAGTATGGTGATTCAGGCTCTAGATTCCCATATGGCTGACCACGGTTCAAGCTCTGGACCTAGCAGCTTAAGAATCCTACCTGGTTCATATGCACATGCACAAATTCCCAAAAGAATAATGGAGAAGGGATGGCAGTACGGCCATTCTTCTGAAGAATTATTTCTCACTTTCCTTCTCTCTGTCTTAATCTGTCTTTCTCTAGTAAGCACATGTGACCTATGGAGGAAGCAAATTAAGGAGAAATATAGAGACATAAGACATTTGCAAGAAATAGAAATGGATTATTATCTGTTGATGATAACATGTATACTATACTCGACTGGACTGGTGTGAAGTGCTTTCATGTTTGATAAATTCACTTTACAAGCTAAGTGATGTATAATGATTGAATGTATAAAATAAATTTTAAAAAATAAGAAAAGTTTTAAAATAACCAAAGGACAGGAGAATGCTCATTCATAAAAGTGTTTGCACATCAATGGTTATTGCAGCATTATTCAAAATTGCTAAGACATGGACCATCCCAAATGTCCGCGAACAGATGAGTGGATTGGAAAAGTGTGGTGCATATAGTCAGTGGAATAATATTCAACCATAAAAACAACACGACCCTAACATTTGATAAAAATGGTTGAATACACAAGATTTATTGCTGAGTGATGCAAGCCAGGCTATGGAAAAGAGACATTATTTATTAATACTTAGTACATACTGACTGTACTCTATGGTAGAGATCGAAAGATTGGAGGACATAAAAACAATGGAAATATTTATGGATGATTTTGGAAGAACGTTGGGAGAAGGGAACAATGTAGTGGAGGAAATTAGTAAGAAAAATATAGAGAGACAAAACATTTGTGGGACACAGAAATGATTTATTACCTGTTGATGGTAATGTGTACTCACAACTGGAATGGCCTGGGATGTATTTTATGTTTGGTAAATTCTGTTTACAAGCCAAATAGTGTATAGCAATTGAATCCTTTATTTAAATGAGAATAATATTAAAAAGGAAAAATAATAAAATAAAATACAATAAAATAAAAAGTAATACATCTCTTACTTCTATACTTCCTATGCCTGCCCAAACTGATCTCCCAAACACTTATCTTCACTTTAAGATTCTCCAGACTCCAAAGCTTCAATACTCACTTTTACATAATGAGCTTCCCTCTGCTTGGAGTCTCTGTCACTGGTATATTTGAAATTTCTTATTCCCTCTCCTCCTCAAGACCATCTACACTTTCAGAACAAGCTCCATCATCTTTTTTTAAAATACTTTTTAAAATTTTATATAATCACTATACATCTCTTAGCTTGTAAAGTCAACTTCTTCTTAAAAAATTTTGAGAGCTTTTTGTTATAGGGTGCATGTGCTCTCCAGAAAGACAGAGAGAGACAGAAAGAACCACAATTGACAACATGGAGTCCAGAGACACAGCCATTATACCAACTGCTGGCCCCCCTTTTAATTTTTTTAAAAACATTCTCAAATGAAATGAACACTTTCTGAATGTACTTATTTAATATGTGGGACTATTGCTTTCTTGATTTCATTTAATTCCAAGTCATTTTTACTAGCTAGGCACAATGACTTAAAAGATGTTGCAATGCTATTCATACTCACCTACCCTACCTTTGCTCCAGAATCAGTTCTTTAGAATAATTTATTTAGTTTCATGTATTATTATTATTTTTTAAATTTGATACAGGGCATGTACACCAAACAGAATGAGACACTGAGAGACAGAGAGAGAAAGTGAGAAAGCAAGCCACAAGGTCCAGGTCTCAATCACACTTGGCTGTATGATTTAATCATCATCCCACCTGCTGGCTCTGAAATAGGATATTTGAAACATTCTTGCTGCAAAGAAATAATCAGTATATGAAGGGGTAGGCATGTTAACTAACATACCTAGTTTAATCATTGTAGTTTATCATAGCTTAATCATTGCACATTCTGTGCCTGTATATATCATAACATCACATTGTACCCCCAAAAATATATAAAGCAATGATTCATCTTTGAAAATAGCAAAAATTAAATTAAGAAAAGAAATATTCATAACATGCAAAAGATAGCAATAAGGAAAAATACATATAAAATAATATGGAAATATGTATAAAAGGTGGATTGTTTCTACTACTGATGAAGTGGAAATTTTTAACTTAAAGAAAATTTAGTAGGGGTGCATGTACACATGATTGATTATTATATATCATACCACAAAACCTATTAACTTCACATTCATCCAATATATATCTATAGGTAAAGTAATATAATGCCATCTGATAATTTGATTAAAAACATCAAAGCATTATTTAAAAGAAAAAAATTGAAAAAATAAAAAGCACTCAGACTCCAGAACATAAAATCCTGTATAATTGGCAGTAAAGTAAAAAGAAAACAGATCCACAAACATATTCAACTTCACCAGGAAGAAAATTGTAAGTAAAATCTCTTTAAGGTAACCTTTTTGACCTTTAAATAATTTTTTAAATGTGGATGCCCAATGTAAAAGGAGAAATTGTGAAACTTAAGTCTCATGGAATACTGTTGTACAGTATTAATCGCAAGCAATCCATTCATCAGAATTCTTCAAAACATACAGAAATATGCACAAATACACTCATTTCAAAACCAGATACAGTGTGGGAAGAGGGCAGGAGAAGTAGTAGAGGAAGGTATCTTTCCAGTATGGTTAACTGGACTGGTGAGAAATGTACACATGTCAGAATATTCACTTTGTAAGCTGGGTAGCATGATTGAATGTATAAAAGAAATAGAAAGAAAAAGAAAAAAATAAAAAAAATTAAAAATTTTAAGAGACCCAAATGTCATTGCACATCTCATCATGACTCTACTTTTCTTACTCCTTTAACTCCACATTTCTATAGACACTTTCTAATTTGATGAAAATCATTTATTTCTGCCATTCCATTATCACCCTCATCTAATTGGATGTCTATTCCCATCATTACATTGTCCACAATTATGCCTGCATTGCTAAATCTGACAGACACCTGGCTTGCTAACATATTAAGAAAATTACTGAGGAATAACTTGATCAGACACATAACCAAATTCATCAGTTTCAGTTCTTGCTAGGCTGTTTTGGCTCTTATGTGATCTCAGGTAGAGGTTCTTGGCATCTGTTGTCTCTGAGCTTTCCTGCTGTTCCGACCAGGCTCCCCTGTGTGGGAGAGATGAACGTCTTCTTGTGGAAGGGTGAATTTCCTCTTGGGTTGTGGATGATGGAGACCAAAGCTCTGTCTCAAGACAAGACACAATGAAAGAATTAAGCATGGTCCTTTAGCCAGACTAGAGATTCAGAAAGCATAAACTATGTCTTGTCCAGCCCAAGGCTGTCCTCCTTGAGGGACCATGACCGATGAATTATGTACAGCTCCTTATAGCCACTCATTAGGTACATTTTCTCCTTATAACTACAACCTCTTAGTATCTGATTTCCCTCATGGACACTGGTCTGGAAAGAAGAACACTTTCCTGATTTGCTGCTCTCAAGAGACTTAGATGAAAGTTTGATGACTTTATTTTTCTTCCACATACCCTGTGAACTCTCCTACCTCCAAAGTTCATTAGCACACTTCACCAACCATGAGTTAAAATGTAAATGGCACAGGTCAGCACATGGTGTAGAAGTTAAGGCGATAGATCTAACATAGTTAACTGCATGGTTTGAGTTCTGGACCTGGCAGCTTGTAAGTCATGCTGGTCATATCTGTGAGTTTGTCTAAAATTTGTAGAATACTGGAGGGGGGGAGAATGTAGGGTGACCATCCCACATAGGCAGAGATTTCTCACCTTCCTTTTCTTTCTCTCTGGTAAGTGCACTCAACCTATAGCAAAACTGAAAAAAATAAATTATACAAGAAAAAGTGACTGCATTAATTTTTTTTAAAGCTAACTAGATGAAATTAAAAGGACATTAATGATTTTATAAGAAAATAGTGACCCTGAATCAAACAACCATGACAGGAATTCAAAATATTCAGTCAGCCTTTGGTCACTAATTCCCAAGATAATCTTGAGCACAAAGAAAACATCTATTTTATGATAATGATATTTGTTCATTCATTGTCCCTTCAGCAATTGTGGTAAAATTTAAAAGTGGAGTGGGGATGATCATTCACTTTAAGCACTCCAAGAAGCTGCAATTACAGCCAGATCTGAAGGATACAAGGAGAAACAGGAAGATAGTTAATGAAACAGCATAAAATACACAAATCTTCACCTTGATGAATAAAACCCTTCCACATGGACACCAATTTTTTGTACTTCAACAAGTAGATGAACAGGATGAACAAGAAAAAGAGTCATAGTTAATCGACTGTATTATAGAAATGTTCACTCCATCATATTTAAGGCTATCTTTGACTCTAAGGCTATATTGCTTCAACTATTTGTTTAAACTTGCCTTTCCATACACACAGCATTTTGACTCAAGTAGCTGATAAGATTTTTTATTCATAATATAATATTTTGTAGCACATAAGGAGAGAGATAAAGAGAGAGTCAGAGGGAGACAGACATATATAGAGAGAACAACCCTCTACAGGGATGTGGGCATGCTGAGACTCCCATCCTTGCCAAATGTAATTTTTTGTTTGTTTGTTTTCTGGTTGTATTTTTCTTGTCATTCTCTTTTTCCATAGGTAGAATACAACACCAAAAAGTTATTTTAGACCCTTCTGGACCCCAGTGCTAGACAGAATCTATCCAGGCATCTCTATCTCTGCCTCTGCTGTCCATTCTGGGTCCAGCTTCATGGCTGTGATATCTCCTCCAGACCCCAGTGCTGGTTATGTAGGCAATGTCTCTCTTTTCCTCTTGTTCTTTTCTGTCCCTTACAACTTTTATTTTCTCTTTTTAAGAAAACTGTTTTCTATCCCCTTCTTTGTGTCTTTCTTTTGCTAATTTGTCTCTTTTTCAATCAGCTAGTACAGAATCCATACAGGCATCTCCATCTCTACCTCTACTGTCCCTGCTGGGTCCAGCTTCATGACTATGAAGTCCCTCAAGCCAGGGCGCACCTCCCCTTTCAGACCTAAGTGCTAGTCAGGTTAGCAAAGTCTCCCTCTCCCCCTTGTTCTCTGTCCCTTGCAATTTTTTCTCACCTAGGACAGAATCTATCCAGGAATCTCCATCTCTGTCTCTGCTGTGTGCCATGCACTTTTCATTTTTAACCCTGCTTTATTTTCTGCAAAAATATTTTTCTCATCTTTTTGTTGTAGTTCTTTCTTCTTTTTTTAAATAAATTTTTCTTCCTATTTCTGTTTCCTCCTTTCTTTTTCTTTTACCTTACTTTCCTGTTTTACTGCTCCACCCTTACCCACTGCCTAAAGAAGACTAGGTGTATAGTAGCTAAACATCTGAATGAACATTGGTATGAGGAAGTTCTTCCACAATATGAAACATAATTGATCATAAGAAAAAAGGATGAAACAGACTATTAGATATGAAGGCTGTAATAAAGGAAATCAAAACCTCCCTCTAAAGTATTTCAAACAGGATAGACCATGAAGAAGATCGAATCTTGGAATCAGAAGAAAAAAACTAATGACTTAGAAAAAAAAAAAAAACACACACTGAGAGAACAGTCAAGAAAACTGAGGATAATATATAAGAAATATTAGATACCGTGAAATACCCAAACATCCAAATAATTGTTATCTCAGAATGTGAAGAAACTAATAAGGGCATTGATAATCTATTCCATGAAATCCTAGAAGAAAATATTCCAAGTATGGAGAGGCACTCAAACATTCAGAGCCAAGAAATACAGAGCATCCCAAATAGCATCAATCCAAGAAGATCCTCTCCAAGGCGCATCATAGCTACATTGACAAAAAAATAAAAAAATAAAAAATAAAAAAATAAAGACAAGATACTAAGAATGGTAAGAGAGAAACATCAAGTCATCTACAAAGGATATCTCATGAGGCTAAAATAAAACTAGACCTCTTATTAGATACAATGTAAGCCAGGAAAGAATGGGGAAATATATTCAAAGTGTTAAATGAAAAACATTTTCAACCAAGAATGCTATACCCAGCAAGGTTATTCTTTTTTTACTTATTTTATTTAACTTTATTTATTATTATTATGATTATTATTTTCCAGTTTGATCAGAGAGAGACAGAGAGAGAGATAGGAAGTGAGAAAGCAAGTCACCAGGTCTGAGGCTCAAACCATGGTTGGCCATGTGGGAGTCCAGCACCTTTAACCACCATGCCACTTGCCGACCCCAAGGTTCTTCTTCATGTGGGAAAAGAAGATAAATTCATTCACAGATAAACAAAATCTGAAAGAGTTTATCAACTCCAGACCAGCTCCTCAAGATATTCTGAAAGGAATACTATACCAAGAAAACTAAAGGACAGACAGCAATAAGAGAACAACAATAACAAAAAAGGATATGACCAACTTAATGGTAAGACAAGTCTGGTAATATTGATAACATTGAATGTTAATGGATTAAATTCTCTAAGCAAGAGACACAGACTGGCTGAATAAATTAAAAATCAGAACCCCTACATCTGCTGCCTACAAGAAACCGATCTCATAGATAGACACACACAGACTAAAAGTGAAGGGCTAGAAAAAGGTATTCCATGCAAATGGAAACCAAAAAAGAGCGGGAGTCACTATACTGATTTCAGACAAAATAGGCTTTAAGACAAAAGCCATAAAGAGGTAAAGAAGAGCATTATAAGGACCTGCAGTTAGCATAATGGCTATGTCACTGGACTCCCATGTAGTCGACCATGGTTAGAGTCCCAGAACCGGTCACTTAAACTCATGCCAGGTGCATGCGCATGTGCTGAGACTCTCTTCCTTCAGTCCTCCATCCTCCAGATCCTGGCCACAAACCCATCCAGTGACTCTCAGGCTAACTAGACTCAGGACTTGAACTAGAGACCTCACGTGACTTCCAGCTCTGTACTCTGGTATGCTATGGCTGCAACACTGAGTCTGGCCCTGATCATCAAATTTTGACAGAGCTAAAATAATGATAAGGGAATAGCAGTTAGCATAATGGCTATGTCACTGGACTCCCATGTAGTCAACTGCAGTTCGAGTCCCAGACCCAGTGGCTTGAACTCACACCAAGCACATGTGCATGTGTGCCCAAGATCCCAAGAGGAGAACAGAGGAGAAAGGATTGTGGCATGGCTGTCACCCCTGCGGGGGAGGTAATTTCTCACTTTCTGTCTCTCTGTTTCTCTCTTTCTAGTGAGTGTACATGACCCTTAGCAAAAATCTCTCAAAATAATAATACTAATAAATATAAATAAATAAATATTTTGGCAGTGATTACAGTAGACAATGTGATCTCTGAGTTGAATAACAAAACAGCATTCTAATGAGCAAATTATAGTAATCAAAAACACTAATATATTAAAGTCTATATTTCAGATTGAGATACTGAAAGCAAGGACATACACCTACATGAAAATATGCAGCTTCAGATTTATCTATATTCTAAATTGCATTAATGGCATTAGTTGTCAAAATAATGTGCTGGGTTTTGTTTGTCTGTTTGTCTCCTATTTGCTTTTTTCTTTTCATTATCTTTTTCCATAGGCAGAATACAATCCAAAAATTACTTTACTACCATTATACAAAAATTGCTCAGAGTTATACACATCATATGAGAATACATTATTAGTAAGAGTTGCATTTGGGGAACAGCAGGTTGAATGGTGATTAATGAACTAGACTCCCACATAGACAATTATAATTTGAGTTCCGGAACTAGTGCCCTACTTTCTTACTTTCCCTCTCTCTCTCACTTTGTCTCTCAGATCAAATCAAATAATAACAATAAAATTAAATAATTATTTAATAAAATTTTTTTAAAAAGGAGTTGCATATCATTTTATGAGATAATGATACTTTTAAAGTATTTATGACACAAGGCTGGGAATAACATAGGGAAAGTAGAAAAATATTTTTAAAAATGGCTGGATATGAGAGTGTAGAAAGCTAAATTCAGTGTTACTTAAAAGTATAGACATGTTCTTTCACAATCTGATCACAACTGTTGGCTTCAAGGCTTTAAACTCTGCAGTCATTGGGCATTATTTCAGCTCCAGACCAATAATCTTTTCACAAATTCCCTCCAAAAACTATTTTCAGAGTCCTCTTTATGTCTTTATTTCTCAGACTGTAGATAAAGGAATTCAGCATGGGGGTGACCACAGTGTACATCACTGAGGCTGCTGCACTTCAATGTGAGCTGTGGGTAACCCAAGCACTTAGGTACACTCCTAGGATTGTACAATAAAATAAAGAGACAACTACGAGGTGAGAGGTACAGGTGGAAGATGCTTTGTACTTCCCCTGAACTGATGAGATTGCACGTATGGAGGCAAATATCTTAGAGTAAGAGTAAAGGATCCCAGTGAGGGGACCACCAGCCAGCAGCACAGTTGCAAAATAGGTCATCATGTCATTAAGAAAGGTGTCAGAGCAGGCAAGGTGGACAACCTGATTCAGTTCACAGAAAAAGTGGGGGATTTCTACACGGGTAGAGAAGGACAACTGCAATTCTGTTTAGCTATGTAACAAGGAATGCAGGACACAGATGATCCAGGATGCCAGAACTAGCTTTCCACAGAGCTGGGGATTCATGATGACCGTGTAGTGCAGGGGGTGACAGATGGCCATATACCGGTCATAGGCCATCACTGTCAGGAGAAAGTCATCTACCCCTGCAAAGTGTGTGAAAAAGAACATCTGAATGATGCAGCCTGTATAGGTGATGACCTTGCTGTGTGTCTGGATGTTCACCAGCATCTTTGGAATGATGGTGGAGGTGAGACAGATGTCAACAAAGGACAGGTTGGAGAGGAAGAAGTACATGGGGGTGATAGGTGGGAGTCTGAGATGGTGTCCAGGACGATGAGCAGGTTTCCACACACAGTGATCATGTACATGGAGAGGAAAATCCCAAATATGAGTGGCTGTAATAGTGGTTCCTCTGAAAATCCCAGAAAAAGGGATTCTGAAATTTTGTATAATTTCCTTTTTCCATGGTGACTCCTATAAAAGAGGAAAATAAGGCTGTTAACTTTCCATTAACAGGTATTATTCACATAGCTGAAATGCCATAGTTAGTCTTTTTTTAAGTCACAAAGTTATTTTTTATATTTTCGTATGGATTTAATCCCCTTTAGGTCCTGTTTTTTATATTTTTTTATTTCAATTTCTTTTCTACATTCAATCTTGTTATTTAGCTTGCAAAGTGAATATTTCAAAATGTGTACATTTTCACTAGTCCAGTTGACAATACTACAAAGTAATCTTCAACAGATAAAATCTCATTTCTTTGTCCCATAAATGCTTTGCCTCTCTATTTTTCTCCTTAATGTTCTTCCTCAGACTGTACTCCTTCACCCCCCTCTTCCCACACAATATTTGGTATTCCCAACCATTTACTATGCTCAGTTTCAGTCATAGAGGGCAGACACTCGGTATAAATTAAGTGGAGACATACAATGTCTCTCCTTCATAGCCTGGATTGCTTTACTCAACAGTAAATCTTCCATATTCATCCACTTCCTGTCAAAAGCCAGGGTCTTGTTTTTTATGACTGAGTAGGACGCCATAGAGTATATTCTACTCAAATGAATCTACATAGTTAACCCTATCCCAATCAAAGTACCAGAGACATTCTTCACATATCTAGAAAAGACAACCATAAAATTTGTCTGGAATCATAAAACACCTCGTATTGCCAAAGCAATCCCCTTTAGGTTTTTATGTTGCCATCTCTACTTAGGACTTCCTATCTCATTTTTTGTTCCTATAGTTCAAGTATTCTACTAGTTAACTTATTTATTCAGAATTCTTATACACATTTGTGGAATGTAATGTGATTTTTCCATTAATTTTTTGTTTTTTATTTTTGTCATAGGGCACATGCACTCATCAGACAGACAGAGAGAGAGGGAGTGAAGGAAAGTGAGAAATCACATGCCAGGGAGAATGGCCATACCACTATCCCCTCTTCTGTCATGATGTGAGCATGCATGTACACATGCCTGGCATGTTTTCCAAGACACCAGAACTTGGGCTTTACCTGCACACTTCTCCATGTTGGATTCAATAGCCTTAACCACCATGCCACCAGCTTTCCCAATAACTTCCTTGATTTTGACTACTTCAAATCTATTAGTTAGTGGAATCACATAGTATTTTATTTCAAAGGTCTTCTATGGATCACAATAGACCTCTCTTAATTTTTATCTGTCAGTAAATACTCAAAATCTGTGTTATAAGAGTCACAATTTGCGGGACCAGCAGGTGTCATAGTGGTAGAGTTACAATTTGAAATGTAAAAAATCAGGTAAGCATTCTCTGACGTCTGCTCGTGTTCTACAAAACAGAAATACATACACACACTCACAATAACACACACTAACACACATACACACTAACACACATACCCACTAAGACATACACCAAACGATGACCTCCAGAGTCCTCAGACACATTCATTAGGAAAAGAATTAATTACAGACCATTCGTCAATACCAAATCATCTTTTTCCTAAAAAGTGTAGGAATGGTGCCCAAATTCCATTTTTTAAGCTTTCCATAGACAAGAAACATGGACCTTCCTTTTAATATGACTGTATCACAATTGGTTGGTTTTTATTTTATTTTATTTTATTGCATTCTATTTTTATCATTCTTACAATTTTTAAAACATTTAATCACTATACATCATTTAGCTCATAAAGAGTTCATAATTTTTTGTAAAGAGACATAACTATCTGCTTATTAAAATAAAGGGGACCAGCAGATGACATAGAGATTATATCACTGTACCCCTATATGGATGACCATGGTTCGAATCTTGAACCCGCTGGCTAGAAACTCACAATAGGTGCATGTGCATGTGTGCCCAAAATCCTGGGAGGAGAATGGAGGAGAAGGGATTCCACTGTGGCTATCCATCTTGGGGAGTGATTTCTCACTTTCCTTCTTTCTCTCTG
>NW_006204125.1:154021-163187 GCF_000334495.1 Tupaia belangeri chinensis
TTATGATTGTCTTTCCTAGATCTGTGAAGAATGTGTCTGGTACTTTGATTGGCATTGCATTAAATATGTAGATTAATTTGGGTAGAATTGCCATTCGATTATATTAATTCTTCCAGTCCAGGAACATGGGATATCCTTCCACTTTTTTGTGTCATTTTAAATTTATTTTTTTATCTTCTTGAAGTCTTCCTTGTGGAGGTCTTTAATTTCTTTGGTTAGATTCATCTGCAAATAGAGAGAGTTTCACCTCTTCTTTTCCTATTATTAAAACCACTATGTCACCATGAGTACTACATGTTTTAGCTTCATGACACTTTTGCCAAACAATTAGAAATTTTGTAATTGAGACTGACAGGAGATGTGGTGGTTAAAGCACTGGACTCCCACATGGCTGACCATGGATCAAATCCGTGACCTGGTTACTTGCTTTCTCACTTGCCTTCTCTATCTTTCTCCTTGGTGAGTGAACATACACAATGGCAAATTTAGGAATGATAATAATAATAATTTAAAAAATAAAAAATAATTATTTAAAATTTTTATTCATGTGATTTCTCATGCCTGTGAATTCATTCATTTGATTTCCCCTGATAAGGATATTTTGTAATAAATTTCATGTAAGTATCAGAAGAAACTTTGTGTTATGAACATTATCCTTTCTAGTAGAATTCTACATTAAATTATTGTATATTCATGTAATGCTGTGTTTGTTCTTTTGGTTGTTCATTTGTTCTTTTTTTAAGGTTTTTATAAGAGGGTACATGCACTAACCTGAGAGAGACAGAGAGAAGTAGAATGAAAAGTCTCCCCCTAGGGAGGATGGTCATGCTGCAATCCCTTCTTCTCCATTCTCTTCCTTGTGTTTTAACACACACACACAGGCACACACACGTGCCTGGTATGAGTACCAAATGGCCAGGTCCAGGACTCGAACCACTGCCATCTATGTGGGAGTCCAATGCCTTAACCACTATGCCATAGGCTGGCCCCTACAGTGTACTTAAAAAAAAAGTGGGGGAGAACATTGTAGTTCTCTTTCAGGTAAATAG
Organism: Tupaia belangeri chinensis; assembly: GCF_000334495.1. Classification (NCBI taxonomy): domain Eukaryota; kingdom Metazoa; phylum Chordata; class Mammalia; order Scandentia; family Tupaiidae; genus Tupaia; species Tupaia belangeri. The sequence continues at coordinate 155,071 of NW_006204125.1, forward strand.
GAGAAATGGAAGGACATGTTTATTTGTGCAGAAAACCTTATGACCTTGACCATAGACTGCATAGGAATTCAAGCTCTCTTGTGAGTCATTCATTGATCATGAGGTCTCAACAGATTCCCTGGAACCATGGAAGTCAATAACAGATGATATCAATATTGCTCATCCACTGCTCCTCAAGTGACTATGACAAAATTTAGGAAAGAGAGAGCTATTTCGCTTGGAACAATGAAAAGATTTATACTGTCAGGCAGCACTGGGCATGCTCATGCAGAAACAGGAAGATCATTCAATAGTGAAATAGTAAAACTCACCAAACAATACTATGTGCCAATAAATATAACCCTTCACACACAAGCAATAATCTGTCCTTCCTCAATGAGTAGATGTACAGTTTTAAAAATGATCATTTTCTGTAGTAATAGAGTACATAATTACATTTAAGGTCAACTTTGACTCTAAGACAGATTCAGGCAAATTATCTCAATTTTATTTTCACATGCACTTCCACTTGGAGGCGTGAGTTTGATAATCCGTTTTTGCCATTAACTATGGTGGATGCTATTAACATGAGGTTGAATAAGAGTACTAGATCTTAATGAAAATAAAACCTAGATTGTGTAAAGGTTAGAACACTGGATCCCACATGGATGACTACACAGCTCAAATTGTGTACCAGTGGCTTGAAAACCATGCTGGGCAGGTGTGCATGAGTGTTCAAATCCCAAGAGAAGTCTAGATGTAAAGGGAGTGCAGTGTGCCATCCCTCCTGGGAATGATTCCTCCATTTCTCTCTCCTTCTCCATCTTTTCACTTCTGTTGTTTTTCCAAGTTTAGAACAAACATATGAAATAGAAAACTGAACCCAAAAAACTGTCCAGATATCAGATAGAACACAAAGTTTAATAAAGCAAGGTATGTAAATTAGATGAAGTTGCAATAAGACAGAAGCTGCAGAAAATACAGAACTGCAATGAATTTCCAAAATCTAACCTGAATAAGTCCTCCTCTCTTACCTGTATCTCTGGGTTCCATGTCCACAGATCCAATCAACACTAGATAGAAAATATTTGGAAAAAGATAATAATGTAAAAATAGCTATATGGGGGACCAGCAGGTAGAGTGGTGGTGAAGGTGTTTGACTCCCACCACATGACTGATCCTGTTTCAAGTCTCAGAGTAGTGGCGTTTAAATCACATAAGGCATGTGTGCATACATGCAAAAATTCCAAAATGATTATGAGGGAGATGGGGTTGTTGCATGGCTCAGAACTGCTCAACATGATATATATCATTAAGAATAAAACATTCTTAAAAGTACACGCAGTCCTATGAAACAATAAAAATTTTAAAGTATTTCTGATGCAAAGTGGGGAATAACTTTGGGAAGTAGAAAAATGTCAGAAAAAAATATTTGCTGGATATGAGAGAGTGTAGAAAACTAGATAAAGTGTGTTACTTCAATTGTATAGACAAGTACAGAGAGCTCTACTCTCACAATCTCATCAAAGAATCACCATTTTTGGCTCCAAGGTTTTAAAATCTGTAATCATGGGAACTACTTCAGCTCCGGGCCAATTGACCCTTACATAATTTCTCGTCCAAAGACTATTTTCAGAGCTCTCTTTATGTCTTTATTCCTCAGACTGTAGATGAAGGGGTCAGCATGGAAGTGACCACAGTATACATCACTGAGGCTGCTGCACTTGAGTGTGAGCTGTGGGTAGCACCAGAACTAAGGTACACTCCTAGGCTTATACAATAAAATAAGAAGACAACTGAGACATGAGAGGCACAGGTGGAAAATGTTTTGTATTTCCCCTGAGCTGATGAGATTGCCTGAATGGAAGAAACTATCTTACAGTAAGAGGAAAGGATCCCAGTGAGGGGACCACCAGACAGCAGCACAGTTGCAAAATAGGTCACCAAGTCATTAAGAAAGGTGTCAGAGCAGGCCAGGTGGACCACCTGATTAAGTTCACAAATAAAAGTGGGGTATTTCCACATTTGCACAGAAAGACAGCCACAATACCATTAAGCTTTGTAACAAGGAATACAGGACACTGATGATCTAGGACAGCAGAACCAGCTTTCCACATAGCCAGGGGTTCATGATGATGGTGTAGTGCAGGGGGTGACAGATGGCCACATACTTATCATAGGCCATCACTGTCAGGAGGAAGTCATCCAATCCAACAAAAACAATGAAAAAGAACATCTGGGAGATGCAGCCTGCATAGGTAATGACCTGGCTCTGTGTTTGGATATTCTCCAGCTTCTTTGGGACAGTGATGGAGGTGAAACAGATGTCCATGAAGGACAGGTTGGAGGGGAAGAAGTACATAGGGAGTATGCAGGTGGGAGTCTGAGACTGTGGCCAGGATGATGAGCAGGTTTCCACACACAGTGATCAGGTACATAGAGAGGAAAAGCCCAAATATGAGGGGCTGCATTTCTGGTTTCTCTGAAAGCCCCAGAATAAGAAATTCTGAAATTTGTGTATCATTTTCTGGTTCCATGTGGTGGAGGTGACTACCTGAAAGGAGGTAAATAGGATGAGTAATTGCACACAAACAGCTATTACTCAATAGTTGAAAAGTCATAGCTAATATTTTGTAGTCACACAATGTAGGAAGAGAGTGGGAGAAGGGGAAGAGTGTAAGAAAAGAAAATAAGGAGGAAAATAGAGGGGTTAAGACATTTATGGGACACACAAATGGATTATTATTTGTTAATGATAACATGCCTTGTATCTTGAACTGGACTGGTATGAAGTGCTTTCATGTTTGATAAATTCAATTTACAAGCTAAGTGATGTGTAGTGATTAAATTATAAAATAAATATTAAAAGAAAAAATATTTTATAGTCACAATTTGCTGCGTTTCTGTGTGGGAAGAGTTTGATAATGCCATCTTTGCTTAGGAATTCTTTTCCCACTTCTTCATTCCCATAATCATGTGTTCTACAAGATTTTTAACTTATTTATTGACAAATGATAATAGTACATATTTACAGAATACAATGTGATGCTTCAATAGGCTTTTGTTAGCTTTATTATTGGCACATGCACTCACTAGACATAGAGAAAGTGAGCAGGATAGTGAGAAATCAACCCCCAGGAAGAATGGCCACACCACAATTCATTCTTTCAGGATGTTGGGAGTGCATGCCCCCATGCCTGCCATGTTGTCCAATTCACTGTGTCTGGGACTTGACCTAATAAAAGTGGGGTATTTCCACATTTGCACAGAAAGACAGCCACAATACCATTAAGCTTTGTAACAAGGAATACAGGACACTGATGATCTAGGACAGCAGAACCAGCTTTCCACATAGCCAGGGGTTCATGATGATGGTGTAGTGCAGGGGGTGACAGATGGCCACATACTTATCATAGGCCATCACTGTCAGGAGGAAGTCATCCAATCCAACAAAAACAATGAAAAAGAACATCTGGGAGATGCAGCCTGCATAGGTAATGACCTGGCTCTGTGTTTGGATATTCTCCAGCTTCTTTGGGACAGTGATGGAGGTGAAACAGATGTCCATGAAGGACAGGTTGGAGGGGAAGAAGTACATAGGGAGTATGCAGGTGGGAGTCTGAGACTGTGGCCAGGATGATGAGCAGGTTTCCACACACAGTGATCAGGTACATAGAGAGGAAAAGCCCAAATATGAGGGGCTGCATTTCTGGTTTCTCTGAAAGCCCCAGAATAAGAAATTCTGAAATTTGTGTATCATTTTCTGGTTCCATGTGGTGGAGGTGACTACCTGAAAGGAGGTAAATAGGATGAGTAATTGCACACAAACAGCTATTACTCAATAGTTGAAAAGTCATAGCTAATATTTTGTAGTCACACAATGTAGGAAGAGAGTGGGAGAAGGGGAAGAGTGTAAGAAAAGAAAATAAGGAGGAAAATAGAGGGGTTAAGACATTTATGGGACACACAAATGGATTATTATTTGTTAATGATAACATGCCTTGTATCTTGAACTGGACTGGTATGAAGTGCTTTCATGTTTGATAAATTCAATTTACAAGCTAAGTGATGTGTAGTGATTAAATTATAAAATAAATATTAAAAGAAAAAATATTTTATAGTCACAATTTGCTGCGTTTCTGTGTGGGAAGAGTTTGATAATGCCATCTTTGCTTAGGAATTCTTTTCCCACTTCTTCATTCCCATAATCATGTGTTCTACAAGATTTTTAACTTATTTATTGACAAATGATAATAGTACATATTTACAGAATACAATGTGATGCTTCAATAGGCTTTTGTTAGCTTTATTATTGGCACATGCACTCACTAGACATAGAGAAAGTGAGCAGGATAGTGAGAAATCAACCCCCAGGAAGAATGGCCACACCACAATTCATTCTTTCAGGATGTTGGGAGTGCATGCACCCATGCCTGCCATGTTGTCCAATTCACTGTGTCTGGGACTTGACCTGTGTAGCTGTCCACATGAGATTCAGCCACCTTAACCACCACACCCACTTGCTGGCCCAATATCTGTAACATTATATCCATTGAAAAATATGTTTTCCCTTTCACCAGCCCCCTGGCAACCACCATTCTGTTGTCTGCTTCTATGACTTTAACTACTTCAGATACCTTTGCTAGGTAAAATAGCATAATATTTTATTATAAAAGTCTTCCATTGGTCTAAATAGATCTCTCCTAATTTTTATTTGTTAGTTAATATTTGTATTATGAGCCACAGCTTAGAGTTCCAGCAGCTATCATAGTGGTTAAGGTGCTGAGATCCTACAAGGACAACCATGGTTTGTATCAGGAACCCAGCAGCTTGAAAATCACACCAGGTATGTGTGCTAGCATGCCCAAAATCCCAAGAGGAAAATGGAGGAGAAGGCATTGCAGTGTGATCATCCCACTGGGGAGGGGGGTAATTTTTCATTTTCCTCTTTTTGTCTCTCTGCCTTTCTCTAGCCTCTGCACAAAAAATATATTTATTTCTACTACTGATGAAGAAGAATTTTTCTAAGTTAATAAAAATTTGGAAGAGGTGGGTGTGTACAGTAGGATTGACTATTACATTTGAGACCACAAAATCTATTAACTTTTCACATCCACCCAGTATATATCTATATCTATCAATACATAAAATAATATAAGGGTATTCTTGTGGCATTATTAAGGATTGCTAAGACATGGAACCAACCCAAATGTCCACAAAAGATGAATGGTTTGAAAAGGTGTGCCACATATATTCCATGGAATACTATTCAACCATAAATAAACAACAAGATCCTGGCATTTGATAGAAAGTGGATGAATATGGAAGATTAATTGCTGCATGAAGCAAATCAGGATATGAAAGAGAGACATTGTGTGTTTCCACTTAACATATACTGACTGTCCACACTCTATGGTAGAGTCTGAAAGACTGGAGGACATAAAAGCATTGAAAATTGTTATGGACACTGAGGACAAATTGGAAGGAGAGTGGAAGAGGGAAAGGGTGTAGGAAAAGAAATTTGATGGAAAAAAATGGAGTGATGAGGCATTTGTGGGGCACAGATATGATTGACAAATGATAATAGTACATATTTACAGAATACAATGTGATGCTTCAATAGGCTTTTGTTAGCTTTATTATTGGCACATGCACTCACTAGACATAGAGAAAGTGAGCAGGATAGTGAGAAATCAACCCCCAGGAAGAATGGCCACACCACAATTCATTCTTTCAGGATGTTGGGAGTGCATGCACCCATGCCTGCCATGTTGTCCAATTCACTGTGTCTGGGACTTGACCTGTGTAGCTGTCCACATGAGATTCAGCCACCTTAACCACCACACCCACTTGCTGGCCCAATATCTGTAACATTATATCCATTGAAAAATATGTTTTCCCTTTCACCAGCCCCCTGGCAACCACCATTCTGTTGTCTGCTTCTATGACTTTAACTACTTCAGATACCTTTGCTAGGTAAAATAGCATAATATTTTATTATAAAAGTCTTCCATTGGTCTAAATAGATCTCTCCTAATTTTTATTTGTTAGTTAATATTTGTATTATGAGCCACAGCTTAGAGTTCCAGCAGCTATCATAGTGGTTAAGGTGCTGAGATCCTACAAGGACAACCATGGTTTGTATCAGGAACCCAGCAGCTTGAAAATCACACCAGGTATGTGTGCTAGCATGCCCAAAATCCCAAGAGGAAAATGGAGGAGAAGGCATTGCAGTGTGATCATCCCACTGGGGAGGGGGGTAATTTTTCATTTTCCTCTTTTTGTCTCTCTGCCTTTCTCTAGCCTCTGCACAAAAAATATATTTATTTCTACTACTGATGAAGAAGAATTTTTCTATGTTAATAAAAATTTGGAAGAGGTGGATGTGTATACAATATAATTGACTATAACATTTGAGGCCACAAAATCTATTAACTTTTTACATTCACCCAATAAATATCTATATCTATCAATACATAAAATAATATAAGGGTATTCTTGTGGCATTATTAATGATTGCTAAGACATGGAACCAATCCAAATGTCCACAAACAGATGAAAGGTTTGAAAAGGTGTGGTACATATACACCATGGAATACTATTTAACCATAAATAAACAACAAGACCCTGGCATTTGATAGAAAGTGGATGAATATGGAAGATTAATTGCTGCATGAAGCAAATCAGGATATGAAAGAGAGACATTGTGTGTTTCCACTTAACATATACTGACTGTCCACACTCTATGGTAGAGTCTGAAAGACTGGAGGACATAAAACCATTGAAAATTGTTATGGACACTGAGGACAAATTGGAAGGAGAGTGGAAGAGGGAAAGGGTGTAGGAAAAGAAATTTGATGGAAAAAAATGGAGTGATGAGGCATTTGTGGGGCACAGATATGGTTTATTACCTGTTGATGATGACATGTATAGTATTCTCAACTGGGCTGGTCTGAGGTGTATATCATACTGGGTAAAGTCTCTTTAGAATCTAAATGTTGGATAGCATTTGAATGTATAAATAATAAAAATAATAATAATAAAGAAAAAATAAATAAAATAATAGAAGAGTATTCTGAAATGTTTATTTTAAAACTTCAATTCATTATTTAAAGAAAAATCAAAAGAATAAAAAATACTAGGATCCCAGAACATAAAAACAAAAAGATTGGATGATTTGCAATTAAGTATAAAGTATAAAGGTAATAGACTCAAAACCTTCAAATTCACCAGCAGGAAAATAGATGTAAGGAAAACCTCTTTCATATTCCCATTTGACCTTTGAATACATTTTTTTTATGTGAATGCCCAATGTAAAAGAAGAAACTGTGAAATGTATGTCTCATGAACTATTCTTACAAAGTATGAATAGCAAGAAATCCATTCATATCAATCTTCAAAACAAATACAGAAACAAATACCCTTATTTCAAAAATTCCTTAACAAACCCAAAAATTAATGTACATCTCTTCACAACTCTAATTTTATTTTTCTGACTACTTTCACTGCAAATTTCTTTGAATAGGTTCTAATTTGATAAAATCATTTGATTTCTCCCATATCTTCTTCACCCTCATCCAATTGAATTTTTATTCCCATTACTAAATTGTCCACAAAGATGTCTGCAATGCTTAGTCTGACAGACACATGGCTTGTTAACATATTGAATCAATTCATGATAAATAACTTTATCAGAAAAGGAACCAAATACATAAATCTCTCAGCTCTTGCTAGGCTGATTTGGCTCTCAGGTGATCTCAGGTAGATTTCATTGGCAACCATTCTCTCTAATCTGGTCCTGTGGTACCTACCACACTCTCAGACTCACCTATATGGACTCTCAGAGAGGACGATCTTTTTGTGGAAGGGTGAATTTCTCCCCGGATGGCTGATGACGGAGACTGAAGGCCAGATAAAATACAATGAAAGAATTAAGCATAGCCCCCTAGCCAGACTTAAGATTTTAAAAACAGCAACTATGTCTTGTCCAGACCAGGGCTGTCCTCCTTGTGTGACATATAAAATACTTGCAACCACCTTTATCCACTCATTAGAAATAATTCTTCCTTAGACTACAATCTCTTAGGACCTGATTTCCCCTGTGGATACTAGTCTGGAAAGAAAAGACAATTTTCCTG
>NW_006204125.1:163218-165145 GCF_000334495.1 Tupaia belangeri chinensis
CTGATTTGCAGTTCTCGAGAGACCAAGTCAAAAGTGTGATAAATCCGGTCTTTATTACCACTTCTCTGTACTCGCCTGCCTTCAAAGGTCATTAGCAACTTTCATCAACCACAAGTTAAAATTTAATTGTTACAGCTCTGCAAGTGGCATGGAGGTTAAGATTCTGGATCCCATTTGGCTGACTTCATGGTTCAGTCCCCGACCTGGTGGCTTGAAAATCACACTAGATGGGGCTGACAGGTGATGTGGTAGTTAAGGTCCTGGATCATCCATGGCTGACCATGATTTGAGTCCCAGACCTGGCAGCTTGCTTTCTATCTCTTTCTCTCTCTCTGTCTCTGTTTCTCTCTCATAAAATTAAAGAATAATAATAAATAAATAAAACAAAAAAATCCTTTTTAAAATAAAAAGAAAATCACACTGTATTTGTGCTCACATGTGCCCAAAATTGTGAGGGGAGAAAGGATTACAACATGGCCATCCCTCCCAGGGGTTACTTCTAACTTTTCTTTTCTCTCTTTTTCTGTTTCTCTGGTGAGCACATGTGCTCTACTGCAAAAATAAATATATATTTATATATATTGTATTTATATTTATAGATAAAAATATTGTGTGCTATACAAATAGACAATGAGTAGGCATTGCTGGATGCCAGGCTGCCTGTGGCTGCAGGGCCTAACACCTGAGACCCATGACTCATCTCTCCCCCACTCACCTTTGGATTTCATATTTCTGTCTTGGGACTTTAAAGATGAACTTGCACACCTTCCTGTCACATGTGAACACCTGTTTAAGCAAACACTCTTGCTAGAGGCCAGGTTGCTTCTGGCTGCAGGCCCTAATGGCCAGACCCACGGCTCATCCTTTCCCCAACAGGCCTTTGAACTCTCAGGACGTCAGTTTATTGGATAGTGTGCAGCACTCATTGCAAGCTGGGCAATCTTTCCTTTGCTCCTGAGGTCAAGACCAGCAGCTCAGTTTTAGATGCAGCTGTCCTTTAGAAACAGGGAGGACTTTGGGTCACCCAGGACCAATGACCACAGTTTGGGGTGCTGGTGAGCAACAGGGAGGCAGAGCAGAAAAGAGATCACCAACTTTCTACTCCTGCACATTTTTTAATACTCTGAGATACCTTGAATAATTTAGGAAGGAACATAAATGTAATACACCATATTAACAGAAAGAAAGATAAAAACCATATGATCATTTCAATAGATGCACAGAAAGCATTTGATAAAATACAATATCCTTTCGTGATTAAGAATCTCAGAAAGATTGGTATAGAAGGGTCATTTCTCAACACAATAAAAGCCATCTATGAAAAACCTATAGCTACCATTATACTGAATGGGGAAAAGCTAAAAGCTTTCCACTAAAAACCAGTACAAGACAAGGCTGCCCACTTTCTCCACTGATTTTTAATGAATTCTTGAAGTCTTAGCCAATGCAATCAGAAAACATAATTATATAAAAGGTATTCAAATAGGCAAAAAAAAGTTGAAAATATCTTTATTTGTAGGTGACATGGTATACTTAGAAGACCCAAAGGTTTCCATGAAAAAAACTTCTCCAAGTAATAAATGAATAAAGTGACAGGATACAAAAATCATCATTATAAAATGTATAGCATTTTTATATACAAACAACAAGTAGAACAAAGTAGAGCTAAAGAAAGGAATCCCTTTTACCATGTCTTCTAAATGTATAAGATACCTAGGGATAAGATACCTACGTAAAAGATACCCAACTAAGGAAGTCAAAGACCTTTACAAAGGAAACTATGAAATCTTAAAAAAGATATTGCAAAGGACATAAAAAAGTGGAAGGGCAACCCATGTTCCTGGATTGGAAGAATTAATATAATCAAAATGGCAATTCTACCCAAATATTTATCTACATATTTAATGCAATTCCAATAAATAAAAAA
>NW_006204125.1:165194-169259 GCF_000334495.1 Tupaia belangeri chinensis
TCTGGAATCATAAAAGACCACATATTGCCAAAGCAATCCTGTGCAAGAAGAGTACAGTGGGATATACTTTATAGTATATCCTGACTACAAGATACACTATAAACCTGTGATAATCCAAATAGCAAGAAATTGGAACCAAAACAGACAGGTGGACCAGTGGAACAGAATAGAGACCCCAGAAATATACCCCAAAGCTAACAGCCAACTGATTTTTGACAAAGGATACCAGTAAATCCATTAAGAAAAGGTAAACCTCTTTAGCAAATGGTGCTGGAAAAACTGGATTTTCCCCTGCAGAATGATGAAACTGAATCCTCATCTTTCACCATTAACAAAAATCAACACAAAGTGGATCAAAGATCTGAACCTAAGACCTCAAACTATAAAACTACTGGTGGAAACCCCTGGGGGAACTCTCGGTGACATTGGGGTAGGCCAAGACTTCTTAAATAAGACTCCCAAAGTATGGGCAATAATCCCTAAAATAGACGATAGAACTATATCAGATTAAGAAGTTTCTGCACAGCAAAGGGCACAGTGATTAGTGTGAATCAACAACCCTCAGAATGGGAGAATATTTTTGCAAAATATGCCTCAGACAAGGGTCTGATAACCAGAAAATACAGGGAATTCAAGAGACTTATCAAAAACAAAAAAGTCTAACCCAATTATAAGATGGGAAAATGAGTTGAACAAAAATCTCTCTAAGGGAGACATATGAACAGCCAAAAAGCATATGAGGAAAGGCTCAACATCCCTCATCATAATAGAATGCACATTAAACCCACACTGAGTTACCATCTATCCTTTGTCAGAATGGCAAAGACTGAAAATATAAAAAGTGATAAGTGTTGGCAGGGATGGGGTGAAAGGGGAACTCTCTTACACTGTTGGTGGAAATATAAACTGTTTTAGACATTGTGGAGAATTATATGAAGGTTCCTCAAAGATCTACAAATAGAACTACCATTTGATCCAGCAATCCCACTCCAAGGTATCTACCCAAGGACAGGAGAATGCTCAGTCAGAAAAGCGATTGCACATCAATATTTATTGTGGCATTATTCATGAGCACTAAGACATGGAACCAACCTAAATGTCCATGAATAGAGTAATGGCTTGAACAAAATGTGGCACATATACTCTATGGAATACTACTCAGGCATAAAAATCAACAAAACCCTAGTATTTGATAGAAAATCATTGAATATGGAAGATCTATTCCTGCGTGAAGCAAGCTAGGATATGAAAGAAAGATATTGTATGTATTCACTTAATATATACTGACTCTCCACACTTTATGGTAGAGATGGAACTATTGGAGGGCATAAAAACAATAAAAATACTTATGGATGCTGACGACAATATAGAATGGGGGAAGAGGGAAGGGAAGAGTGTGGAGATTGAATATGGAAGATCTATTCCTGCGTGAAGCAAGCTAGGATATGAAAGAAAGATATTGTATGTATTCACTTAATATATACTGACTCTCCACACTTTATGGTAGAGATGGAACTATTGGAGGGCATAAAAACAATAAAAATACTTATGGATGCTGACGACAATATAGAATGGGGGAAGAGGGAAGGGAAGAGTGTGGAGAAGAATAGCAAGAGAACAATTAGAGAGGCATGACATTAGTGAGACCCATAAATGGTTTATTACCTGCTGTTGATAACATGTACAGCATTCTCAACTGGACTGGTCTAAATGTTTCATGTTGTGCAAATTCTCTTTAAAAACCAAATTGTATGCAAACCAGATCAAACCGGCCAGTAGTTCTGGACACCAGGAGGACTGAGGCTGAAGGCCCAACCCCTCTGAACCTTCACGCATACCCACCGTTCCTCGTCCTTGGACCCCAGATTGGTTGTCTGGGACTTTAAAGTGAACTCCCACTCCACCCCACCCACAAATTGGATCGAGGCAGCCAGTAGTTCTGGACACCAGGCGGACTGAGGCTGCAGGCACTGCCAACCTGGTCTTGTCACTCATCATCTAGCCCTTTCTCACTAGCCTTTGGACTCTCTGAATTTTGCTGACTTGAATAGCGTGTGGGGTGCTTCCTTTTTTCATTTTGTGTTTCTTTGCTCTTGAGGTGTTGATTATTAGGTCAATTGGAGGCTCACCACTCCTTAGAAACAGCGAGGACTTTGGGCCATCCAGGACTAGTGGCAACAGTTAATGGCAATTGTGAGCAACAGGTAGGCCAATCATAAGAGAAATCATCAATTTTCTAATCCTTTACAAATTTTAACACTCAGAGATAACTTAAATAAGTAAGAAAGCAGCATATAGATTACCTGAAGACAAGGGACAATCGCAGAGGCTCAACAAATATGAACAACCAACAAAAGGCCTCTCCCAAAATCAAACAGCCTAACTCCCCCCCCAGCCAATACAATGGACATCGTGGACATGTATGATAAGGAATTCAGAATATTTATAGTTACCAAACTAACCGAGATGGAAGAGAAAAGAGACAAGGAGCTCCAGGAGATGAGGAAGTACTTTCATGACTTGAAAGAAGAAATGGATGGATACCTTAAACAAGAACCAGATGGAACTTCTAGGATTGAAGAATGGGATACAGGAAATCAAAACCTCCCTTGAAAGTATTAAAAGTAGGATAGACCAGGCAGAAGATCGAATCTCTAATGTAGAAGAAAAAAACATCTGACCTAGAAAAAAGTGTCAAGAAGATTGAGAAAACAACCATGAAAAATGAGGATAATATATGAATAATACTGGATACCATCAAGCGCCCCAACATCCACATAATTGGTATTCCAGAAGAGGATGAAAAAATAAGGGCCAAGATAATTTATTCCATAAAACCCTGGAAGAAAACTTTGCAAATCTAGAAAGGCATTCAAATATCCAGGCCCAAGAAATACAGAAGACCCTGAGTAGAATCAACCCAAGAAGATTCTCTCCAAGGCACATCATAGCCAGACTGGCAAAAACAACAAAGACAAGATACTAAAGTTGGCAAGAGGGAAATGTCAAGTTACTTACAAAAGCCACCCCACTAGTCTAACATCGGATCTCTTGGCGGAAACAAGGCAGGCAAGGAAAGAATGGGGAAGCATAGTCAAAGTGTTGAGTGAAAAACAATTTCAAACAAGAATATTATACCCAGCAAAATTATCTTTCATATGGGAAAAAAGATAAAAACATTCTCGAAAAAACAAAATTTGAAGGAATTTAGCAACTCCAGACCAGCTCTTCAAGAGGTTCTGAAGGGAGTACTATACCAGGAAAACTAAAAAAATCAGACAGTTATACAAGAACAAAGAGCAACCAAGATAATGGCTCACTTAATGATAGGATCAGATACAGAAATATCGATAATTACATTGAATATCAATGGATTAAATTCTTCAATTAAGAGACATAGACTGGCTGAATGAATAAGAAAAAAGAAACCCTCTATCTGTTGCCTACAAGAAACTCACCTTATGGATAAAGACATACATAGAGTAAAAGTAAAGGGCTGGAAAAAGATATTACAACAAAGACTGTAAGAAGAGACAAAGAACGGCATTATATAATAGTAAAGGGTATAATCCAGCAAAAAGATATAACCCTTATAAATATCTATGCACCCAACTCAGGTGCACCTAAATATGTGAAGGAAACACTGCTGGAGCTAAAAGGAGAGATAGGGAGAAATACTATCATTGTTAAAGATCTCAACACCCCATTTTCTCCTATAGACATATCTTCTAGACAGAAAATAAATAGAGAGATACAGGACATAAATGATACTATACATTGAATGGACTTGACAGATATCTATAGAACTTTCCAGCCTACATCCACAACATACACATTCTTCTCACCCCAACATGGAACCTTTTCAAAGATAGATCATATGTTAGGACACAAATCAAGCCTTTAGAAATTCAAAGGCATAGAAACTGTATCCAGTATCTTCTCTGACCATGATGGAATTAAACTCAAGATTAATTTCAAGAAACAACCCCAAAAATACACGAACACATGGAAACTGAACAACCTACTTCTGAATGACTTCTTCACTACTGAAGAAATTAAGGCTGA
>NW_006204125.1:169420-170636 GCF_000334495.1 Tupaia belangeri chinensis
TACTGTATGCCAACAAACAAGATAACATGGAGGAGATGGACAAATTCCTGGATGCATATAATCTACCAAGATTGGATCAGGAGGACATAAATAACCTGAATATACTATAACAAGCCAGGAGATTGAATTAGTAATAAATAACCTCCCAACAAATAAAAGCCCAGGTCCAGATGGCTTCACTTCTGAATTCTACAAAACTTTTAAGGAATACTTAACCTCTATCCTACTAAAATTATTGCTAAAGATTCAAAAGGAAGGAAACCTTCCAAATTCATTGTATGAAGCCTCTCTCATCCTCATCCCTAAAACAGATAAGGATATGACAAAAAAGGAAAACTACAGACCAATATCATTGATGAATATAGAAGCAAAAATTCTCAACAAGATCCTCGCAAATCATTTTGAACAACATATAACAAAGATCATTGATCAAGACCACGTAGGCTTTATACCAGGGATGCAAGGGTGTTCAATATATGCAAGACAATAAATGTAATACACCACATTAACAGAAAGAAATATAAAAACCGTATGATCATCTCAGTTGATGTGGAGAAAGCATTTGACAAAATACAACATTCTTTTATGATTAAGACTCTCAGTAAGATTGGTATAGAAGGGTCATTTCTGAACACAATAAAAGCAATCTATGAAAAACCTCCAGCTAACATCATACTGAATGGGGAAAAGCTAAAAGCTTTTCCTCTGAAAACTGGTACCAGGCAAGCCTGCCCACTTTCTCCACTGCTCTTTAATATAGTACTGGAAGTCTTAGCTATTGCAATCAGAGAAGAGAACAATATTAAAGGCATTCAAATAGTCAAAGAAGAGTGGAAAATATCTTTATTTGCAGATGACATGATAGTATACTTAGAAGACCCAAAGGTATCCATGAAAAAACTTCTTCTTTTCTTTTTCTTTTTTAAAATTAATTAATTAATTATTTTATTATCATCATAATCTTCTTTATATTACATTGGATTATTTATAACTTTACAGTGTATTACATTACTTTTTCAAAAGTGAATGCCATGCATGTCAATCAATACAGAGACATTAATCTCCCCGCTTCAACATTCAATATCTTTTCTATGTTTTCCCCAATCATTATTATTATTATTCTAATTATTTTTTTAAAATAGTCAATTGCTATTTCTCATTTTGCTTGTAAAAAGACTTTGCCCATCATGAAATACCAGCCAGTGTCTTTTTCAAG
>NW_006204126.1:0-515 GCF_000334495.1 Tupaia belangeri chinensis
CCACACAGAGACAGAGACAGAGAACCAGAAAGCAAGGAATTATCCCTCCCAGAGGTGATGTCCACAACACAATCACTTCTTCTCCATCCTCCTCTTGGAATTTTGGACACGTATGCACACATGCCCAGCATGAATTTTAAGCCACCAGGTCCAGGACTTGAATCATAGTCAACTACATAGGAGTCCAGTGATGTGACCATCAAGCCAGCCATCTGCTGGTCCCTAATTTGTCATTTTAAAGCAGAGTCTGTGATGAGCAAAATAAGTACTTTATTCATGTATGTGATATTGCATGCACTTCAAGGCTTCAGTCTTGGCTATAAATCTATCATAGGCTGGGATGAGCATAGATGAAAAGATTGGTCCTAGGAAACCACCTGAAAGCAAGTGATTTTTTAATTTTTTTTTACAGAAATATTTAAATAAAAGTGGTTTTATTTTGGGGTCAGCAAGTGGCATGGTGTATGGTGCTAGATTCCCACACAGCCAACCACAGTCGAGTTCCAAACCCAGTG
>NW_006204127.1:0-647 GCF_000334495.1 Tupaia belangeri chinensis
CACTGTCTAATCTGCTATTAATACATTCAAGCGAAGTTTTGATTTCTTCTGTAACAGTGTTCATCTTTAGTAGTTCTTTTTGATTCTTTTTTATTGTGTCTATCTCTTTATGGAATTTCTCCTTCAAGTCATGGAATGATTTTCTCATCTTCTGGAGTTGGTTTTCTGCTTTTTTTTTTCTCCTGGCATCTCATTAAGTTTAGTTATGATAATATTCTGAATTCTTTTTCTGACATTTCAGTGATTTCCTCTGCTCCCCCCCCCATTGTTGGAAATGAGTATTGGTTTCCTGTGGGGAAAGTAATTTTGGTTTTCTCTTAGTTGAGGCTCTGCTGCTGTATTTAGTCATTTAGTGGTGTACTCACTTCTTTCTAATTCTTTGGAGTAGGTCTCTGTAGTTGTGTGCAAATATTTACTTATTTTTTAATTTGACCAGAGAGGGACAGAGTGTGTGTGTGTGGAGGGGGGGTGAGAAAACAAGCCACCAGGCCCGGGTGACTTGTTTTCTTTATTTTTTTACTTCATTTAAAAAAAATGAATTATTTAATTAATTATTTTTAATTTGACCAGAGAAGGACAGAATGAGAGAGAGAGAGAGAGAGAGAGAGAGAGAGAGGAAAAGAGAGAAAGCAAGTCACAAGGTCCGA
>NW_006204127.1:5597-7678 GCF_000334495.1 Tupaia belangeri chinensis
TGGAGTGTGCTGAGCCAGCCCCCGGGTCAGTTTACATCTAGCTTGATGTACACAACCCAGAATTATTTCAGGGGAGGGGGAGTTGCAGAAAGGCAAAGACATGTTTTAAAGAGAATTATTTTATTTAGCTTTATGTTATTTATTTATTTAAGCTTGACCAGAGACAGACAGAGAGAGAGAAAGAAAGTGAGAAAGCAAGCTGCCAGGTCCAGGACTCGAACCACAGTTGGCCATGTGGGGGAATCCAGCAACTTTAACCACCACACCACTTGCTGGCTGCAAGAAAAATTTTTTTATAGTGCAAGAAAAATTTTTTTATAGGATCCCTATGTTCTCCATCTGTTCATGAATCTTTTTTTGGGGGGGGGTATTGTTTACTATAATACATTTATAGATTAAAACTTGTTAATAATTAAGAACCCCAACTTTTAAGACTCTCTGAAGCCTAACTCATTCACAAGAAGAAAATAGTCTTATCTATTAACTATGCTGACACCATTGGATGTACAAAGTAATGTACAAGAGTAAAAGAATAAAATACTAAAGGCAAAACAAAATCTCATTGGAAAAGTTTATGGTACTTTGAGAGCTACATGTTTAGCTTTTAAAAAATAATAATAACCATATATAATATTCCCATTCATTTAGCAGCCTCTTGAACCCTGCTACCTGCAATGAAATTCTCTTAGGCTAAACATCATTGTCACCCCCAGGCACAACTAAAATGAACAGATAATATTAAGGTGTTCTTACATAGACACATTTTTATTCAAGTTATAATTTACTTATTTTTTTTTATAAATTTAAATCCTTCAGAAATGATTCTCAAGTTTCTATTTGAAAAAAAAGTATATGAATTACCTTCAGAAAGGCATGAAATCTTGGTTTCTGTTTTTCACATTTAATAATTGTTTCCTTGCTCATTTCAAAGAAGTTCACAAAGGGAGGGTAAGTTTTTACCAAATCTTTTGACTAGGAAGACAAAAAGGGAAAAAAAAATGTTATCCATGTCACCCTTAGACAATGAAACTTTTAAAGTAAAATAATCAATAGTCACAATCTGACATATTGGATCTAAATTAAATTTTAAAGTAAGCTTTTTCTCAAATGAAATACAGAAATGTATCTTATAAACTTCTCAGTATAACATGAGTTAACTTTTGAACAAAATGCATCAATTAGTAAACATAGTATAAAACTCAAAAAAAGGTAGAAAAAAAAGTATATCAAAGCTTATTGTATTGACATAATGTGACAAAAAATTTCTAACTTTTTTTATTGCCAGAGGGCCCATTCACTTGAGAGAGAGCAAGCAAGAGTACCCCCAATGGGCCATGGTCATACTGCAATCCCTTCTCCATGCTATCAGGATTTTGGACATGCACACCTATGTACTCCATGTATTTTTCCAGTTGCCAGGGCCAGTATTCAAAATCCACTTAGCCACATAGTATCAGTCTTTGTCTCTCTCTACCTGTCTCTGTCCTCTCTCTTTCTCTGTCTTGTTTTTACTTTTTGCTTTTTAGAATTTTTTAAAGTGAGGCATTTTACAGGGCCCTTTGGCTCCTCCTAGGCCTTTATCTTGTTAATAATCCCCTCTCCTCCTCCCAGAACAGGCCTTCTTCAAGAGACAGACAGCTCCATGGCTCCTGCGATCTAGCCATTTCGCGCAGCACGCAAGCGCGCTGCGCTGTTTTCTAATTTTTGAGTTTTATTGAAATTTTTTTGAATATTAATTTTTTTATATTTATGTAAAAGTTTTTCTTTTTCTCTGTTTCTTGTCTGTTTTGTTTTGTTTTGTTTTGTTTTGTTTGCTGTTGTTGGTATTGTTTCCCTCTCTCTGCTTCCTTTTCTGCACACTCCTCCACCCTCAGATTGAACTTCCAAGTTTGGCAAGAAATCGACTATCCAGCAGATGACTAGAAATCACTGCAGGACCATAAGAAATATGGGGAAGCAGGAAAATACCTCTCCCACAAGGGAAACGGATAGCTCCTCTTCATTCACACACAGTTCAATGGAAATCATGGAAATGTCTGATAAATAATTCAGAACATTCATAATGGCAAAGCTAACAGAGA
>NW_006204127.1:7894-12955 GCF_000334495.1 Tupaia belangeri chinensis
AAAGATTCAGTCCCAAGAAATACAGAGGACCCCAAATAGAATCAACCCAAGAAGATCTTCTCCAAGACACATTATAGCCAGATTGACCAAAACCACAGACAAAGACAAGATACTAAGAGTGGCAAGAGAAAAAAGGCAAGTTACCTACAAAGGGTATCCCATCAGACTAATGGCAGACCTCTCATCAGAAACAATGCGAGCGAGGAGAGAATGGGAAAATGTATTCCCATTAAGGGAAAAGCAATTTCAACCGAGAATTCTGTACCCAGCAAGGAGTCCAAGCAACATAGCCATTACGCTAACTGCTGGTCCTGCTCCCATCCTCTTCTCACACTGTATCCAGTATCATAAACTTTTACAAGTGTAACAGTATATATTATTTATGGAGAAAACGGCTCTGTCTCATACTTGCCCATTTTTTCTAGTTAATAAATAAACTTAATGTGATTCACTAAAAATGTCAAGTTTTTCCTCGAAATTAAACTATTGATTCTAAAGTTTTTATGGAAAATGAACAAGTAGAGAAAAGTGGAAAAAAAAAACCAGAAATGGAGAACAGTGAGGATTAGCTCTATAAGCTACTAAAACATTTTACAAAGCCCTTATAATTTAAAAAGTATAGGGGCCAGCAGTTAGCGTAATGGCTAATATCTTCCTGGTGAGTGCACGTGCCCTATAGCAAAAACCTCTCCAAAAAAAAAAAAAATATATATATCCATTAATATATAATATGAATATTCATTAATACATAAATATATACACAAAATGAAAAAATGGAAAATTCAGAAATAGATCAATTATATGTGAAAAATTAAGTAACATAAAAGGCACTAGTGAACATACTGTTGTTAGTAAATGTTATTGGGATAACTACACAGTCATTCAAGAAGTGGAAGTATATGGAAGATTTACTGCTGAGTGAAACAAGCCAGGCTATGAAGGAGAGTCACTATATGTCCCCACTTAATATATACTGAGTGTCCGCACTCTATAACTGAAACTGATGGGCCAAAGAGGTGTACAAACACAAGAGGTGGATGTGAATGCCAGATGTGATGTGTGTGGAGGAGTGGGGACTGGGGAAAAACATTTGGAGGAGGGATACAAAGACAGCATTGTTGAGACAGAGAGGTAGTGTTGTTATATTTTGATCAACTTGAGTGGGGAGAAATGTTCACATATTGAAATGATCACCTTGTAAGCTAAATAATGTGAATGTATGTATTAAAAATGTAGATAAAAAAATACATTTTAAAAAGTATAATTGAATCCATATTTCACACTGTATCCCAGAGTGAAATCCAGATAATTCCATTTAAATGTGAAAGATGACACAATACAATAAACAAGAATTCATTCCATTATAACCTGGGAATGAGAAAAGCTTTTCTAGAGATGATTATGAATCCAGAAGCACCAAGGCCAAAAATAGCAAAAGCCTCCAAACAAATTTAAAACCTGGAAGGACATATTTGCAGTTTATATAACAACCTTCTCATTGATAAAGAGCTCCTAAAAACTGGAAAGCAAAAAATAACCAAAGGAGAAAGATATGAACTGTTCAAAGAAAAAGAAAGTCGATGTCCTTAAACTTGTGTAAAGGGCTAGCCTTCACTCAGAAGGAGAGAAAAACATTTGAAATTACTGACAGTTATTTTTTTCACCTATTTAGATTGTCAAAAATCCAAAAACTTAAGCAATACCATGATGGCAAGTAATAAAGAAACAAGCACATTTGAATGTAGTAACTGAAAATGCAAAATAGTGAACCTATGAAGAGGAATTTTTTTTATGTTTAACTTTTTTTATTACTTTAAAACATTTACATTTAAACAATATATACCTTTACAGTGTACAAAATTGTATATGGAGAGGAATTTAACAACATATAGCTAGGGCTCATTTGCATTTTTCCTTTACACTAGCAGTTCCACTGGCAATACACTTCCCCAATTATGAATATGAAATACTTATGAATTACTGCTTGCAGCAGAGGACAGGCCAAGTACAGTGATGGAGCACTATCCATTCACTTAAAGAATTCAGAAAAATGTAAACTGATATGAAGTGAGTTCCCAGATATATGGTTATGTGAAAAAGTGTAAGTCAAGTTCCCTTGAAGAGATATGATTAAGCTCTTATTCCTGGTATTTGAGAATGTGACCTTATGTGGAAACAAGGTCCTTGCAGATGTATTCAAGTTAATATTGGGTCACCATCCTAATTCAGTGACTGATGTCCTTACAAGAAAGAGAAAATTGGATATAGAGACACAGACACTTAGGGAGAAGTTCATTCAGAGATGAAGGCAGAGATTAGAGTAAACCAAAAACTGCTCAGATCTCGAGTTTGCACTTCTGTCTCCTGAACTGTAAGAGCATAAACTTCTCTTGTTATAAATCACCCCATTTATGTACTTTGTATGCCAGCCCTCAAAAATGAGTACATAATGCTACATGATTTTGAAGAAAAGAAGAAAATGAATAATTCATATGCATTTTTTAGGCAAAAAGAATCATCAAAGAACAAACCAGAAATATATATAGTCATATATATGAGAAACATAGTCATATAATTTTTACTTTACATATATGTTACACATTTTTAAAATGCAAGTCAAAAAGAAAACAGTTACTGAACATAACCAATAGAACTGAACTATACATCAAATTTCTTCTATAACCACACATAGAAAAGGCCAACATCAGAAAACTTTCTGATGGACATCCTATACAGGGTGTGCCCTAGGGACAAAAGAACTGCAAAATGATCATAACCCTCATTCAGTAGATTTAATGTAGGAGGTAACGTATGAAGTATAATTTGAAACTATGTGACAGTTGCAAGATAAAGCAAATAAGTAAATATGTTGCTATTTTAAGGAACTAGGACTTTCAGTGAAAGAAAAAAGAAATGCAAATATAAAAGAAGTTCAGGAAAAAGGAACCTATAATGTTAAGTTACAATTGGAACAACAGGTAAAACAAAATGAAACAATCCAATAAAAATGTATTTTGTCCCTTTGACTGCTTACAAGATGCAGATGTGAGATTACAGGCAGCTGTAATGTTCACAAAGGCTTGTTCTGGCTTTCTGCTTTTGAGATTCCTAATCTTTTCTGGAATTTTCCATTGTAATGAATCATTAAAAACCTTAAACACAGTGGGCATCTGGCTAGTTGTTTCTTCTGTACTCCCTCACAGTGTTGGATCTAATGTCACTTCTTATGGAGACCTCTCCATTCTAATTATTGACTTATTCTTCCCTGAGACTGCCAGACTATTGGACTAATAATCATAAGAATTTTACATAGTGTTGTAGCAACAGGTGTCATTTCAGGTGAAAGGTAATGTAAATAGTAAGGTTTTACCTTCTCAATTCACTCAACTGACATATTTCTTACTACTTCATGCTACAGGAAGAAGGAGGGGAAGGAGCTATCTTTTCCTTAAAAATTTACCAACCACCTTGTTCTGTAACTCATGTGTGCAGGACTCTGCTTGCTGCCACTCTTGTCACCACCTCCCTCTTTAGGATGTTTATGTTTCTATGTTATGATGTATACTTTGCAGTACTATGACCCTCATTAAATCTAAAAGCTTACATTTCATTCATGATTACACTTTGCCAATACCAACTGCATTTTACATGCTCTAACTATATAACTCCATTTTTTTTTGGAGAGATTTTCACTGTAGGGCGCGTGCGCTCGCCAGACAGACAGAGACATAGAGACAGAAAGCAAGAAATCACCCCCCAGGGGGATGGTCACGCCGCAATCCCCTCTCCTACATTCTCCTCTCGGGATCTTGGGCATGCACGCACACGCGCCCGGCGTGAGTTTTAAGCCACCGGGTCCGGGACACGAACTGCGGTCGACTACGTGGGAGTCCAGCGACATAGCCATTATGCTAACTGCTGGTTCCCACAATATAACTCCATTTTGAGGTATGTGAATTTTTGCCTTGTCATTCTGTTGTAACCACATTTAAAAACAAACAAACAAAAAACCTGATAGCCACCTCATTGATGTGCCTCATAAGTCAGTAAGCTCTAGACATTCTCACTCCTCAACTCTGACATCCAGAAGCAGAGATTACACATCTTTGGGGTTATAACTCTACTCATTTCAATTACCCACTCAACAAGACTGGTTCAGCTCCAGGCCCTGCCCAATTAAAAAAGTTCCTGAAACTCATTGTTTAAGATTTGAAGGCATTCTGGACCCATTCAAGTGTTATATTGACGGGACTGGTCTCTGGGCCAAGTGAAAGATTTCTCCCACAGATCAGAGTCTGGTTTATTATTAGTATGGTGTGCCTGTGTGTCCACCTTTATTTTTGCTTACTTTCCTTTTACTCATTTGACTATATAATTACCTACTCTGTGTGTGTGTGTGCATTCTGCGAAAAACTGATACAGGCCGAAGATGCAGGGCGGGGCGGGCCCGGGATGCTTTTTCTACGTGGCTTGTCATTTGATTTAGGCATAAGGGAGCTGCTCTTTTCACAGAGAAGTTAAGTTTTTCCAGGTAGTGGGAAAACTAAGAAACCTTTGATTGGTCCAGAAGCAACGGCCTATCAGAGGCCAAATCGTCCACTTGTGTCTGGCCATCTACCTGGCCTTCAAGGGGCTTAATCACATTTCTTTTCTGCAGCATCTAACTGCCTTCCATGGGAACAATTCTAGTAGTATTCAAACACCCTCTATTGTTTTTGCCACGTGGAAACACAACACAGCAACACAAACGTCGATCAGATCAGAACTCTTCCTCCAGGTACCAACTAATTTCTCTAACCACTCCTGCAATAAAAACCCACCAAAATAGTTCAGAAAAGACACGATTCCTATATCCTCACCTCCACATTATGCCCTTAGCTCACTTATTGCGCTATTATTTCACCCAACCTCTGACTAGGGGTCCATACAGTTGGTCATTCTCTCCTTGAAACACTTTTACGCCAGTTTTCTGGTTCTCTTCCCTTCTCAATTACTTCTCAGTCTCCTTCCTGCCCAGTTTCCCAGCACCCCTTCTCTTTGTGTTCCGCCACTCCCCGCATC
>NW_006204127.1:14546-19424 GCF_000334495.1 Tupaia belangeri chinensis
GGGCTGCGAACCTGGAGGAGGGACCGGGTCCGGGCCTTGCCGAACAGGTGTCGACCGAGCGCGGCCGGAGGGCGTTTCCGCCCCTGCCAGGCCCTGGCGCAGGCCTGGGCGTTGCGTCTGCCTGTGCATTTAACAGCGTTCATAGAGCGGCCTTTGCGGATTTGGAGTGAGGAAGACCTGGGTGGAAGCTCTCATCCGCCGTTCCGAGTCGCGTGACAGGGACGTATCCACCCGACCACTCAGTTTCTTTGAAAATGAGTACCGATTATATGCACGTTACCCAGCTGCGAACACTGTCTGCGGAGCCCCTGGCACAGTTCCTGGTGAGAGAGAACGCCTACTTCGAGGGAGAATCGGTGCTCTTAGTTGGTGGCAGCTCTGTTGTTATGGGCGCTGGGAGTACAATGATGTGGGGTTGGTCTGAGACAGGTGTTTCCAGACATGAGCACGGGGTCCTTCTAGCAGTGAGGTTCACGTAGCTTTGTTCAAATACCATCAGCTCAGTGAGACTTTCCATGGTCTCTCTAAACAGAATCCCTTTAACCAGGACTCCTGCTACCCTTTTCTGGCTTTATTTTTCTCCAGAGCACTTATTACCATATGATATGTTACATTTTTTTTTTTTTTAATGACCACTTCTCCCTCCCATGAGAATGTAAACTCCGTGAGGGCAAAATTTGGGAGAAGTTTTATTCACTACTCTGTTCTTAGCACCTAGAAATGTGCCTGTTGCATCGTGCCTGGAACATAGTAGACACTCACCAAATATTTGTGCATCCATTCCAAATCTGAAGGAAGGCTTTGGCATGCTGAGGACAAGCTGCGTCTTTTTCGTATTTTAAGGGAATACCCTGTCATATCTTCTCTACGGATCATGGAATTCCATTTCAGGTGAACTCACATGTCTTTTATAGTTCTCGTCATTATTCTAATCTGGTCCAATATCTCAGTATTTTTAGCTCTTGCTGGAGAGAGAGACAGAAGGAAAGTGAGAAATGACCCCTCTCATCCCCCAGGGAGGCCACTCTGCAATCCTTTCTTCTCCAGTCTCCTCTGGGGATTTTGAGAACACACTCAATGTTCAGTGTGATTTTCAAACCAACAGGTCCTGAGGCTTGAACAGTAGTCAGCCATGTGGGAGTCCAGTGTCTTAACCCCCACACCACCTGATGGCCCCTCTAGAGACATTTTTGATCCGCATGGGTGGAGGTGTGGCTGGCATCTAATGGGTAGGCCAGAGGATAGCATCCCACAACAAAAAGAAAAATGTGATCCAAGATGTCAGTAAAACAAAGTTTAAGGAACTCTGTTTTATACTGTCTCATCATTTTTAAGTAGAAAACTCAGAACTTCATAGCTGAGAATCATAACAGTGTTGAGGTAGAATTCCTCAAGTATGTTTAGACTTTTCTCTCTATATATGTTTTATTTTAATTTACTTTATACATTCAGTCACATACAACACTTGACTTGTAAAGTGAATGTTCCAACATGAATGCATTTCTTACCAGTCCAGTTGGGGATGCTATATATGTTATCGTCAACAGATAATAACCCATTTCTGTTTCCCATAAATGTCTTGTCTCTCTTTTTCCCCTTAGTGTCTTTTCTCAGACCCTCCTCCTTCTCTGACCCTCTTTCCACACTGAATTCAGTATCTATAACCATTTTCTATGTTTCTATATCCTCTAGTCTTTTAGTTTCAACCATAGACTGTAGACAGTCGGTATGTGTTAAGTGGAGACATAGTTTCTGTCCTTCATAGCCTGGCTTGCTTTGCTCAGCAGAAAATCTCCCATATTCAGCCACTTTCTATCAAAAGCCAGGGTCTATTTTTATGGCAGAATAGTATTCCATAGAGTATATGTGCCACACTTTTCCAATCCATTCTTCTGTTCGTGGACATTTGGGTTGATTCCATGTCTTAGAAATTGTGAATACTGCTGCAGTAAGCATAGATGTGCAAGCACTTTTCCAACTAAGCGTTCTACTACTGTCCTTTGGATGTATACCCAGGAGTGGGATTGCAGGATCTTATGGTAGTTCTATTTGAAAATCTTTGAGGAATCCCCATATTGTTCTCCACAGTGGCTGGACCAATTTACATTCCCACTGGCAGTGTAGGAGAGTTCCTCTTTCAGCACATCCCAAGTAGCACTTACCATTTTTTGTTTTTTAATCTTAGTCATTCTGACTGGGGTTAGGTGGTATCTTAATGTGATTTTGATCTGCATCTCCCTTATTCCTAATAAGGGATGTTGAGCATTTTTTCATATGCCTTTTGGCTGTTCATGTGTCTTCCTTAGAGAGTTGTTTATTTAGCTCATTTTCCCACCTTTTAATTGAGTTAATCTTCCCCCCCCTCCCCCCCGTAAGTTACTTGATTTTCTTGTGTATTCTGGTCACCAGTCCCTTATCTGAAGCATAGTTTACAAAAACATTCTCCCATTTTGAGGGCTACTGATTCACACTAATTAGTATGTCCTTTTTTGTGTGTGCAGAAACTTCTTAATCTGATGTAATCCCACTGTCGATTTTTGGTGATGTGGGGATCTTATATAAGAAGTCTTTGCATACCCCAATGTCTCCCAGAGTTTTTCCAGTGTTTTCCAGAAGTATTACAGTTTGAGGTCTTAGAATTAGTTCTTTGATCCAGTTTGAGTTGAGTTTTGTCAGTGTTGAGAGATAGGGATTCTGGTTCATCTTACTGCAGGTAGATACCCAGTTTTTCCAGAACTATTGCTAAAGAAGGTTTCCTTTTCTCAACTGGATTGACTGGTACCCTTTGTTAAAAATTAGTTGGCTGTATATTTTGGGGTTTATTTCTAGGGTCTCTGTTCTGTTCCATTGGTCCATATGTCTGTTTTTCTGCTGATACCATGCTCTTTTGATTATCACAGTTTTATAATGTATTTTGGGGTCAGGGAGTCAGATGCCACTCACTCCACTCTTACTGTACAGCATTATTTGGACAATATGAGACCTTTAATGATTCCAGACAAATTGTATGATTGTCTTTTCTAGATCTGTGAAGAATGTCTCTGGCACTTTAATGGGGATTGTGTTAAATATTTACATTAATTTGTGTAGATTTGCCATTTTGATTATATTAATTCTTCTAATCCAGGAACATGAGATGTCCTTCCACTTTTTTTGTGTCATTTTCAATTTCTTTTTTTAGCTTTTCATAAAATTCCTCATGGAGGTCTTTGACTTCTCTGATTAGATTTATTAATAGGTATCTTACACTTTTTGTGGCTATGGTAAATGGAATTACTTTCTTCAGTTCTATCTCAGTCTGCTTACTATTCATATATCTCAGTCTGCTTACTATTCATATATAAGATTACCATATGTTGACTTTTGTATCCTGCAACATTACTGTATTCATGTATTATTCCAGGAATTTTTTAATGGATACCATTGGGTCTTCTATGTATACAATCATGTCATCTGTAAATAGAGATAATTTCAACTTTTCTTTTCTTATTTGAATGCCTTTTAGTTTATTCTCTTTTCTTGTTGCATTGACAAGGTCTTCCAGTACTATATTGAAAAGGAGTGGAGAAAGTGGGCATCCTTGTCTTGTACCCGTTTTTAGTGGAAAAGCTTTCAGCTTTTCTCCATTCAGAATGATGTTAACTATGGGTTTTTCATGGATAGCTTTTATTGGGTTGAAGAATGATCCTTCTATGATGATTTTGCTGAGTCTTGATCATGAAAGGATGTTGTATTTTTATCAAATGGTTTATCTGCATCAGTTGATGTAATCACATGGTTTCGATCTTTGTTTCTGTTAATATGGTGTATTAGGTTTATGGTTTTGCTTATGTTGAACCATTGCATCCCTGGAATAAAGCCTACCTGGTCTTGATGTATAATCTTTTTTAGATGTTGTTGGATAAGACTTGCTAGTATCTTATCAAGAACTATTGCATCTATATTCACAGAGATGTTGGTCTATGGTTTTCCTTCCTTGTCCTGTCCTTTTCTGTTTTAAGGATAAAGGCAATGGTGGGTTCATAGATTGAATTTGGGAGGGTTCCATCTTTTTGAATCTTTAGAATAATTTTAGTAGAATGGATATTAACTCTTTTTTAAAGGTTTTGAAGAATTCAGAGATAAAATTGTTAGGAACAGGGCTTTTTTTGGGGGGGAGGTTATTTATTACTGATTCAATCTCATTGCTTGTTATGGGCCTATTCAGGCTTTCTATGTCATCCTTACTCAGTCTTGGTAAATTTTATGTGTCTAGGAATTTGTCTATCTCATCCACGTTTTCTTATTTGTTGGCATATAGTAGTTCATAGTATCCTCTAATGATGTTTTGTATTTCTATTATGTCTTTTGTAATATTGCTTCCTTCATTTTGAATTTGATTTATCTGGTTCTTTTGTCTCCTCCTTAATTAGCTACTGTTGTGTTGGTTTTCTTTTTTCTTTTTTTTAATTTATTTTTATTTACATTTTTTAATACATTCAATCACATTATTTAGCTTACAAGGTGATCATTTCAATATATGAACGTTTCTCCCCAGTCACGATCAAAATAAAACAACACTACCTCCCTGTCTCAACAATGCTGTCTTCGTATCTCTCCTCCAAATGTTCTTCCCCAGGCCCCACTCCCCTCACACACACACCCCATCTGGCATTCACATCCACCCCCCCCCCCATCCACCACACACCCCAGCTGGCATTCACATCCACCTCTTGTGTTTGTACATCCTTTAACCCGTCAGTTTCAGTTATTAGAGTACGGACATTCGGTATATATTAAGTGGGGACATACAATGTCTCTCCTTCATAGCCTGGCTTGCTTCACTCAGCCGTAAATCTTCCATATTCTTCCACTTTCTGTCAAAAGCCATAGTTTTGT
>NW_006204127.1:21055-23119 GCF_000334495.1 Tupaia belangeri chinensis
TTTCATAGATAGCTTTTATTGTGTTGAGAAATGACCCTTGTATGCCAATTTTGCTGAGCGTCTTGATCATATAGGGATGTTGTATCTTATCAAATGCTTTTTCTGCATCAATCGATATGACCATATGGTTTTTGTCTTTTTTCCTGTTAATATGGTGTATTACATTTATGGTTTTGCATATGTTGAACCAACCTTGCATTCCTGGAATAAAGCCTACCTGATCATGATGTATAATCTTTTTTATAAGTTGTTGGATATGGTTTGCTAGTATCTTGTTGAGAATCTTTGTGTCTATATTCATCAGAGATAGGGGTCTATAGTTTTCCTTCCTTGTCCTGTCCTTATCTGTTTTGAGGATAAGGGTGATAGAGGCTTCATAGAATGAATTACGGAGAGATTCACCCTTTTGTATCTTTAGATATAACTTGAGCAGAATAGGGGTTAACTCTTCTTTGAAAGTTTTATTGAATTCAGAGCTGAAGCCATCAGGGCCAGGGTTTTTCTTTGTTGGAAGGCTATTTATTACTGATTCAATCTCCTGGCTTGTTATGGGCCTATTCAGTCTTTCTATATCCTCCTGGCTCAATCTTGGTAGATTATAAATGTCCAGGAATGTGTCCATCTCATCCAAATTGTCTTGTTTCTTGGCATATAGTTGTTCATAATATCCTCTAAGTATGTTCTGTATTTCAGCTTTGTCTGTTGTTATATTTCCTACTTCATTACAGATTTGATTGACCTGGTTCCTTTCTCTCTTCTTCTTAATAAGTCTCGGGAGTGGTGTATCAATTTTGTTTATCTTTTCAAAGAACCAGCTTTTACTTTCATTTATTTTCTGTATAGTTCGCTGATTTTCTATTTCATTTATTTCTGCTCGGGTCTTTATTACTTCCTTTCTCATGGAGTTTTTTAAAATTATTTTGCTGTTGTTTCTCCAATTCTCTGAGACATGATGTTAAGTGATCCATTTGCCTTCTTTCTGTCTTCCTCTTATGAGTACTAGTGGATATAAACTTCCCTCTTATGACTGCTTTTGCAGTGTCCCAGAGATTATGGAAACTCGTGTCCTCATTGTCATTAGCTTCCACGAATCTTTAGATTTCGGACTTTATTTCATCGGTAGTTGTGGAGTCATTCAGTAGTACGTTATTTAGTTTCCATAAATGTAAGTATTTTTGAGGATTTCTCTTGAAATTAAACTCAAGTTTAATTCCATCATGGTCAGAGAAGATGCTGGGAATAGTTACTATGCCTTTGAATCTGTAGAGGCTTGCTTTATGCCCTATGATGTGGTCAATCTTCAAAAAGTTTCCATGTGGGGGTGAGAAAAAAGTGTATCTCGTGGTTTTTGAACGGAAAGTTCTATAGATGTCTCTTAAGTCCATTTCATTTATGGTATCATTCAGATCCTTTATCTCTTTATTTTTTGTCTAGATGATCTGTCCCGAGAGGATAGTGCAGTTTTGAGGTTTCCAACTATTAGTGTATTGCAGTCTATGTCCCTTTTTAGATCTAACAGTCTTTCCTTCACATATTTGGGTGCTCCTGTGTTGGGCTCATAGATATTTATAAGAGTTACAACTTCTTGATCTATTGATTCTTTTATTACAATATAGTGCCCTTCTTTGTCTCTTCGAACAGTTTTTGTTTCAAAGGCTATTTTGTCAGAAATTAGTATCGCAACTCCAGCTCTTTTTTGGTTCCCTATTGCATGGAAAATCTTTTTCCAACCCTTCACTTTCAGTCTATGTATGTCTTTATCAATGAGGTGGGTTTCCTGTATTGAACAGACAGAGGGTCTCTGTTTTTTTATCCATTCGGCCAGTCTGTGTCTCTTGATTGGGGAATTTAATCTGTTCACATTTAATGTTATTATTGATGTAACTGGATCTGTCCCAATGTTTAAGTTGGCCATTGTCCCAGCAGCCTTTTATTTCTTTGTTTCTGTCTGTTAGCTCTTTAGTTTTCCTGGAACAGTACTTTCTTCAGCGTTTCTTTAAGAGCTGGTCTGGTGCTGGCAAATTCTTTCAGGTCTTGTTTGTCTGAGAAGATTTTAATCTTTTT
>NW_006204127.1:28617-81085 GCF_000334495.1 Tupaia belangeri chinensis
TATCATGTCTTTATCTGTGGTCTTGGATAGTCTGGCTACGATGTGCCTTGGGGAAGATCTTCTGGGGTTGATTCTAACTGGGGTCCTTTGTATTTCTTGGGTCTTGATGCTAGAGTGCCTCTCTAGACTCTGGAAATTTTCTTCCAGGATTTTATGTAATAGATTTTCCATGCCATTATTAGTTTCTTCACCTTCTGGGATGCCAATTATTCTGATACTTGGGCGTCTTATGGAATCTAGTATTTCTTGTATATTATCCTTGTGTTTTTTTGTTATTTTCTCTATCTTTTTGGTGGTTCTTTGTAGGTCAGAGGTTTTATCTTCTACATCAGAGATTCAATCTTCAGCATGGTCAGATCGACTTTTAATACTTTCTAGGGAGTTTTTGATTTCCTCTATTCCAAACTTTATCTCTAATAGCTCCATGTGGTTCTTTCTCAGAGTGTTCATTTCTTCTTTCATATCTTGGAATGACTTACTCATCTCCTGTAATTCATTGTCTCTTTTCTGTTCCAACTCAAAGAATTTGTTCACCATAAATGTTCGAAATTCTTTGACATTTTGGTGACATCGTCGATTAGCATGAAAGATGGAGGGGAGTTACTCTGTACTTTTTGATGGAGATGTATTTCCTTGTTTATTCATACCTGAGGCTCTTTTTCTACTTCTAGCCATTGGAAGATGTATTCACTTTGAGTATCTTTTGCGGGAATGTTTCTCCAACTAGGAGTAAGTGACTTTCCCGTTTGCTGCAAATTAATGTGTACTGAAGTCTCTCTTCTGTTGTTTTTGCCAATGTGGTATCAAGAGGGGTACTTTACTGAGGTGTCTAGGGGGTGGGCACTTGGACTGGGGGTCTGCAGGTAAGGTGAGGGAGCAGTGATGTCCCTGCCTCAAAATCGTTGGCTGGCCAGAGGCCTGCAACTGTGTCTGTTGATTTTGTTTATCTTTTCAAAGACTGAGCTTTTACTGTCATTTATTTTCTAAATAGTTTATTTATTTTCTATTATATTTATTTCAACTCGAATCTTTATTATTTCTTTTCTCCTGGGTACTTTTGTTTGTTTTGTTTGTTTGTTTTTTATTTTATTTATTTATTTTAATTTGTTTTATACATTCAATCACATTATTATCTTACAAAGTGTACATTTGAATATATGAACATTTCTCCCTAGTCCAGTGGATCAAAATATCTTTCAACCTCCCCATCCTGTTGGTTCTCTGCCTCCGTATCCCTCCTCCAAATGTCCTTCCCCAGGCCCCACTCCACCATACACCCCACATCTGGCATTCACACCCATCTCTTGTGTTTTGTACATCCTTTAGTCAGTCATTTTCAGTCACAGAGTGCGGGCACTCGGTATGTATTAAGTGGGGACATACAGTTTCTCTCCTTCATACCCTGGCTTGCTTCACTCAGTAGTAAATCTTCCATATTCTTCCACTTTCTGTCAAAAGCCAGGATTTTGTTGTTTTCTAATGGCTGAGTAGTATTCCATAGAGTATATGTGCCATAGTTTTTCAATCCATTCATCTGTATGGGGGCATTTGGGTTGGTTCCATGTCTTAGTAATTGTGAATAATGCCACAGTAAACATCAATGTGCAAGCACTTTTATGATGAAGAATTTTTCTGTCCTTTGGGTAGATATCAAGGAGTGGGATTGCTGGATCATATGGTAGTTCTATTTGTAGATCTTTGAGGAATCTCCAAATTGTTCTTTACAGTGGCTGGACTAATTTACATTCCCACCAGCAGTGTAGGAGAGTTCCCCTTTCACCACACCCCCACCAACACTTATCAGTTTTTTTGTTTTTTAGTCTTAGACATTCTGTCTGAGGTTAGGTGGTATCTTGTTGTTTTTATCTGCATTTCCCTTTCGATGAGGTATGCTGAGCATTTTTTCATATGCCTTTTGGCTATTCGTATTTCATCTTTAGTGAGTGTTCTTTTAAACTCATTCTCCCATCATTTAATAGGGTTGATCAGCACTTTTCCAAACAGCTGCTTGAGTTCCTTGTGTATTCTGGTTATCAGTCCCTTATCTGATGCATAATTTACAAAAATATTTTCCCATTTTGAAGGCTGTTGATTCACACTAATTACTGTGTCTTTTGCCATGGAGAAATTTCTTAGTCTGATGTAATCCCACTTGCCTATTTTTGGGATTATCGACTGTGCTTTGGGGGTCTTATGTAAGAAGTCTTTCAAAAAAAAATTCCCTACCCCAGTGTCTCCCCGAGTTTCCCCCGTGTTTTCTAGGAGCAGTTTTATAGTTTGAGGTCTTAGATTTAGATCTCTGATCCACCTTGACTTGATTTTTGTCAAAGGTGAGAGGTAGGGGTTCAGATTCATCTTTCTACAGGTGGATATCCAGGTTTTCCAGCACCATTTGCTGGTCTCCTGGGTATTTTTTTGTTGTTGCTCTTCCAGTTTTCTGTGGCATGATGTTAGGTTGTCATTTACCAAGTTTCCATCTTTTTCTTATGCACACTAATTGCTATCAGTTTCCCTCTTATGACTGCTTCTGTAGTGTCCCATAGATTATGAAAACTTAGGTACTCATTATCATTAATTTTCAAGAATTTTTTTATTTTAATTTTTATCTCTTCAGCAGTTATGAAGTCAATCAGGAGTAGATTATTTAATTTTCAAGTATTTGCGTATTCTCGAGGTTTTTTCCTGATATTACTATCAAGTTTAATTCCATTATGATCAGAGAAGACAATGGATATTGTTTCTGTGTTTTTGATTATTATGTAAAGTCTTATTTTGTGCTGTTTATCTTGTGGTCAGTCTTCGAAAAGTTTCCATGTGAGGGTGAGAAAAAGTATATTTCATGGTTTTTAGGTGGAATGTTCTATAGATGTTAAGTCCATTTGATTTATGGTTTCATTTAGACCATGTATCCCTTTGCTTATTTTTGGTCTAGATGATCTGTCCAAAGGAGATAATGGGATGTTGAGATTCCCAACCATTAGTGTGTTGCAGTCTCTCTCCTTTTAGCCCTAGCAGTCTTTCCTTCACATATTTGGGTACTCCTGAGTTGCGTGCATATATATATATAAAAATAAAACCATTTCATCTTCTTGATGAATTAGCCCTTTTACTACTATTTCATGCCCTTTTTTGTCTCTCCTTACAGTTTTTGTTTTAAAGCCTATTTTGTCTGAAATTAGTATTATCACTCCCGCTCTTTTTTGGTTCCCATTTTATTTATTTATTTATTTTTGGAGAAATTTTCACTAAAGGGCACGTGCGCTCGCCACACAGACAGAGAGAGACATAGAGACCGAAAGCGAGAAATCACCCCCCAGGGGGGATGGTCACGCCGCAATCCCTTCTCCATTCTCCTCTTGGGATCTTGGGCATGCACGCACACGCGCCCGGTGTGAGTTCTAAGCCACCGGGTCCGGGACACTGTCGTCTACGTGGGAGTCCAGTGACATAGCCATTACGCCAACTGCTGGTTCCCTTGATTCCTATTTGCATGGAGTGTTGTCACCATAAATATTCTGAATTCTTTCGCTAACATTTTGGTAACTTGTGTTTTTTCAAGAGATGGAGAAGAGTTATTGTGTTCTCTTGGTAGAGACATATTTCCTGATTTTTGAAACTTGAGCCTCTTCTGTGACTTCTAGCCATTTGGTGATCTACTTTTGGATAGCTCTTTGGAGAATGTTTCTGCAACAGGGAACTATTTTGCTTCCCTTTTGCTGTGAGTCTCTCTTCTGTGGTTAGCAATGTGGTCCCCAAAGTCTGAGTTTTGTATTCAGGTTTCTGAAGAGCAATTTCTCCCTTTTTGCTGGTGGTTCAGTGCTAAGCAAGGATCTCACAGAACTTTATGATGCTAAGATGTTTGAAAACTATCACTCTAGGTCTGTCTTGAAGTATCTCTTTCTGGTTGAGAGAAGGCGGGGACTCTGTGGTTGGGAGTTGAGTGTGGGTCTGGGGCTGTGTTATAGCCCTGCTTCAGGTTCCCTGACTGGGCCGGGAGCTACAGATGGAAGTGTACTCTGCTTGAAAGCTGAGAGCTGCCTTGACCTCATGTTTGGGCTTTTTTAAAAATTGTACACTACCATGTAATATTATGATACTTCCGAAGAGTTTGTGTGTTATCCATCTTTGTATTTCCTCACCATATCACACATACACACCCCCCCACACACTTCCATACACCAATTTTTACAGCCTAACACTGAACTTGAATAGATTTTTAAAAGAATTGTTTATTCAATTCATTATTATTATTATTGTTGTTTAAATTGTTATAGGGCTGATGCGTTTACCAGAGAGAGACTGGGGCAGTTGGAGGGAGTGAGGAAGCCAACCACTAGATCTAGGGCTTGAACTGCTGTTGACTGTGTGGGAGTTCAGTGTCTAAACCACTACACCACCTGCTGACCCCTGGAATAGTTTTCATATGATTAAATGAATGAATATTTTAATTGACTCTACTACTATTCCTACTGAAACCATCTATTGTTCTCTTGAGAAGAGATATTTTCCTGATGACAATCTAATGATTTTCTAAGTATCCACCAAAACACCTAAAGTTGCTGCCAATCAGGGCTTCTGTAACAAAATATGAAAATAGAAATTTATTTTCTCTAGGTTCTAAAGGCTAAAAGTCCAAGGCCAATATGCCCTTAGGGTTAGTTTCTGGTAAGGCCTCTCATCCAAGGGTGTAGACAACCTCCTTTTCTCTCTGTGTTTACCTGGCTTTTCATTTATGTACATTCAGAGAGAGACAGAGACAGTATCTTCCTCTTAGGAGGACACCAATCCTATAAGCTCCACCCTGATGACCTCATTTAATCTGAGTTACCTCCCTAAAGTTTCTGTCTTCAGATACAGTTACATTGGAGGTTAGGACTTCATCATGAATTTTGGTGGGACATAATTCAGTCCCAGCAGCTCCCCTGAATTATTTTGGAGTACTTTATCTCTGAGGTTTTAGAAATATCTTATATTGTATTTTATTTTACGATTTCCTTAAGGTATGAAATCATACATTTTTAACCCATTATGAAAAGTTAGTACTTTTTGGGACCAGCAGTTAGCCTAATGCTGGACTCACACGTAGTCGACCGTGGTTCGAGTCCCAGACCCAGTGGCTTAACTCACGCCGGGCGCGTGTGCGTACATGCCCAAGATCCCAGAGGAGAATGGAGGAGAAGGGATTGCAGCGTGGCCATCCCCTCTGGGGGGTGATTTCTCGCTTTCTATCTCTCTGTCTCTCTCTGGCGAGTGCACACACCCTATAGCAATTTAAAAAAAACAGGTTAGTACTTTATGTGTATAGGTACATATGTTTATAGATTATTTTAATATGTTTTTATAGATTCATCCATGACTTTACAAGTCTAAAGGCCACAAATCTCTTTATGCTTCTCTCAAATGACTTTTTCTTTTTATTCCAAGCTATTGTTGTCTTGACCATTTTAATTGTTCAGTTAATGACTTTTTGAAGTGTTTCTAAATCACACTATTGCGATGTGGATTTTGTGCCAGGATAGGCTATGTATTCTGTTTTGTCAGTGACCTCTGATGACCTGAATTTGATGGGCCTTGGCTTCTTGGAGTAGCCCTTCAGTAATAGCTACATTCTTTAACTCTAAATGATTACTAAGTAAATTTTCTCTAGGAGGCTAAGCACATGCATAGGACTATGTGGATGCCCAGTTGTGGTAAATTCTATTATGGCCCATCAAGGGTAGTTATATCCTAATCTCTAGCACCAGTGGAATACATAACCTTACATGGAGGGGGAAAAAAAAGGGCTTGATAAAAAGCAGATGTGATTAAATTAAGGATCTGAAAATGGGAAATTTTACTGAATTATCCGAGTGGACCCTAGTTAATCAAAATGTTCTTAAAAGAGGGAGGCAAAAGGATCAGAGTCAGTAGTAAATATGATAATGGAAACAAGGAGATGGAGCAATATGAGAAAAGGGCCATGCATCAAGAAATGAAGGCATCCTCTAGAAGTTGAAGAAAGGTAAAAGTGAATTCTCTTTTGAAGCACCCAAGGGGAAGGCAGCCCTGCTACTAATACCTTGATTTTATTTATTTTTAAATTACTGTTATTTTAATTGGACAATCATAATTTTATGTACCTATGAGGTACAGTATAATGTTTTGATATATCTATGCAATCTGGGATAATTAAACCAAGTTATTATTAATATAATTAATATATCTATTGTGAACTCACATTACTTTTCTCCCCTTTGTGTGCTGAAGGCGTCCCTCAGGATGCACACAGACCCCTTTCCCAAAGGTAGCAATGACTAGGGAGACTTACTGGTTCAAGGTATCTAAGGATATCTCTGACCAATTATTAGCTAACAGTGAGGCTAACCAGGCAGAGATTTTAGTTCCACACATGATAAAGAATACAGACTTTACTGAATTAGCCCAGGAAAGTGACTGAAACAAAAACCAAACTCTAGAGGGGAGAGTATCTCATTTTTCGGAGTTGTCACATTGCATTATCTTCAAGGTTTAGATTTATTGTTGTTGTTGTTTTAATGTTTTTGCCATAGGGCACATGCAGTTGCCAGAGAGAACATGGAGAAGGAAAGTGAAAAATCACCCCCCAGGGGGATGGCCATGCCATAGTCCTTTCTCCTCTCTTCACTCAGGATTTTGAGTATGCATGCACATCTGCCTAGCATGATTTTCAAGCTGTCGGTTCGTTGCTCGAACTGCGCTCATGTATGGAAATCCACCACCTTTACCACCATGAAACCTGCTGGTCCTTAGATGTCTAGTTTTTTTTTTTTAAATATATGAGACATATAAAAAAACATTCTTAAGTTTATACATAGGGATGAAAAAAATCAGCAAAATGAAACTGTTTCTGAGGAAAGCTAGATATTGGACATATATTTATTCAAAGACTTTAAATCATTTATTTAAATATCTTTGAAGAACTAAAGTATATTATGTTAAAAGAACTAAGAGACAATATAAGATGACTTCTCACCAAGTAGAAGATATCTATAAAGAGATAAACAGTATTAAAAATCTTTAAGTAGAGAGGCCAGCAGGTGGTGTGGTGAGGACTCTGGATTCCCAAGTGGCCAACTCCTATTTGAGTCCCAGACCTGGTGACTTGCTTTATCACTTTTCCTCTTTCTCTCTGGTGAGCACATGTGCTTTATAGCAAATTAAAAAATAATCATAAAAATGAATAAATAAAATAATTCTTTAAAAAAATAAAATAGAAATTCTGGAGTTAAAAAGTACAAGAACTGGGGACCAGCAGATTTCATAATGGTTACATTGCTAGACTCCCACATGGTTGGCCATGGTTCAAGTCCTGGCAGCTTAAAACTTAGGCCCGGCATGTGTGTACGCAAAATCCCGAGAGGATAATGGAGGAAAAGAGTTTGAGGTGTGGCCATCCCTCCTGGGGGGTGATTTTTCATTTTCTGTCTCTCTGTCTCACCAGTGAGCAGATGTACCCTGGTAGCAAAAATATCTCTCAAAAAAAAAGTACATGTGAGAACTTTGCTAGTGGAACTCATCACCAGATGAGAGCTAGCAGAAGAAAAAAATCAGTAAACTTGAAGATAGGTCAATTCAGGTTATCTAGACTGAAGAACAGGGAAAGAATGAAGTAAAATGAAGAGCTCTTCAGATATCTGTGGGCTTTTAAACATTCTTAAAATAATGAGAGTCCTGGAAGGAGAGGAAAGTGAGAGAAAGGGTCATAGAAATTGGATATTTGAAGATATGACAAAGCAACTTCCTAAATTTAATGAAAAATGTACAAATTATTAGAGCTCAGTGAACTCCAAGTAGGATAAAGAAAGAAATCCATACCTATACAACATCATAATGTATCCTGTCAAAAGACAGAAAATGGCCTAGCCATGGTAGCCCAAGTGATAGAGTCCTATGGCAGGGGAGTTGGGGAACCTGGGTTCAGATCCAGAGTTCATCTGAACAACCTAAGCCCATGCCTGTTGTCTCAGATGGATGGGAAACTGGGGAAAAGATCATAAGGTGGTGAAACACTGTCAAGGATACTGATGTCTCTCTCCTGATAAATAAAGTAAACCTTAGAAAAAAATTAAAAAGAGCCAACAAAAGAGTGTTTTTTTTTTTTTTTTTGAGAGGCTTTTGCTATAGGGCACATGCGCTCGCCAGACAGACAGAGAGAGACATAGAGATAGAAATCCACCCCCTGGGGGGATGGCCACACTGCAGTCCTTCCTCCTCCATTCTCCTCTCAGGATCTTAGGCACACACGCACACGCGCCTGGCGTGAGTTTTAAGCCACCGGGTCCAGACCGCAAACCATGTTTGACTTCATGGGAGTCCAGCGACATAGCCATTACACTAACTGCTGGTCCCAAGAGTCTTTTTTTTTTTAAAGAGGTTTTTACTTTAGGGTGCATACACTCACTGAAGAGAGAGACAGAGACAATGAGAGGGAAAGTGAGAAATCACCCTCTGCCCCCGAGAGGGGATGGCAATGCTGCAGTCCCTTCTCCTCCATTCTCTTCCCAGGTTCTTGGGGAACACATGCCTACATGCCTGGTGTATTTCAAGTCACCAGGTTTGAGACTCGAATTATGATTGGCCAGGTGGGAGTCTAGCTATGTATATCCACTATGCCATCTGCTGGTCCCAAACAAAAGGATCTTGAAAGTACTAAGAAACAGTTCATCACACACAAAGGATCCTTAATGAAATTAACAGCTAATTTCTCAGCAGAAACCATAGACACAAAAGGCAAGAGAGTGACATAGTCAAAGTGCTTAAAGAAAAGGACTGTCAACCATAATAATTCTCTATGCAGCAGACTTATTCTCTACGAATGAAGAATTTAAGACATTACCAGATAAATTAAAAAAAAATTATCACCACGTTACCTATCTTACATGAAATATTAAAGGGAATCTTTCAAGTTTAAATTGAAGGACATTAAACAATAGCTTGAGTCCAGAATATGAAGAATAGTCTGAATAAGTAGTACTGGTAATGATAATAAATAAAGGTAAGAACGAATCTATTTTTTTCTTTGCAACAAACTTTTTCAGAAAATTGAGCCAGGACATAGCCACTGTGGCACAAGCACCTTTGTTAATCTCAGGTCGCAATTGCCCTTTCTTGCTTAGACTAGCCAATCTTTCCTGCCTACAGCTTTTGCACATGTTAGTCTTTCTGCCTAGAATACCCTTTCTTACTGCTTGGCTGGCTCCATTCTTCCCTAAGTGTCATCCCCTCACATAGACCTTTTGTGGCCATTCGAACTGAAATAACAAGCCCTTGCCCCATTATCTTCATTTCAGCACTTTTTATTTCCTTAGTATCCCTTGTTGAACTTGATAGGTATTTTCATTTGTTGTTATTGCTTATTTACTCTTTTTTCTCTAAATCTGTTTTCCCTCACGATTTTAGGCAGGAACCATTTTAGTGTGGATCATCATTTCTCTAGTATCTAATGTAGCACCTGTCACATCGTAGTGTTCAAGACACTTTTATCAAGTGACTGACTGAATGAATGGATTAGATCTTTTTGCTAGTTATCCTTGAACACCTAAATGTCTTAATTTAAAATTTTAAGATATTTTTTTTCTACAAAATATATTTTTTAAAATTAAACAAGATTGGTCTTGAAATTAGGCCCTAAATGACTCCATTTTTGATGTTTCACCTCTCTGAAAAAACATTTCACATTATTCAATGTAAGCTTAAAAAAAATCCCACATGTATCCCTTATAATTTTTATTATTGATGAAGAAATGTTTTTGTTCTCCATGCAGAATGATGGCTGTTTTAGTTCTTCGGTTGGAATTCGTTCATTTCATCTCCAAAACTGGAAGCAGAAAGTTAGTCGGACTAAGAAAGCAGAATTCATACGCACAGCAGAAAAATTTAAAAATCAGTAAGTATGTTGCCTTCAAATAATATTACTATTCATTTTATACTATACAATATAAAATTAATTCTATGTCACCTGCCCAATCCCACATTAAGTTATACAATTCGAGTCACTAGCCTGTCACATATAAGGAGAGAATAGAAGTTATGTAATGGACAAATGCTAATACAGCACAAAAGTTACTTATTATAATAGCCTATATGTGTTAAATTC
The DNA here is from genome assembly GCF_000334495.1 of Tupaia belangeri chinensis. Lineage (NCBI taxonomy): Eukaryota > Metazoa > Chordata > Mammalia > Scandentia > Tupaiidae > Tupaia > Tupaia belangeri. The sequence continues at coordinate 38,732 of NW_006204127.1, forward strand.
TATTTAATTTATAAATATATAAATTATGTAAATTTATAGTAATGTAAAAACTATAACAACATTAAATATGTAACTGCAGTTATTTCAGTTTTATTTATTTTTACCATTTCGATTCTGTATTTCAAGGGAAACAAAAGAGCTGTCTTTCTAGATTTTGTATATCAAATAAGCAATTGACGTTTTCCCTTTGCAACTCTTGGTAAGCCTTTGGGAAGTATTTTTGAGAGAGTGAACAGGTTTTTCTTTTATAAAAATATATGTATGAAAGTGCTTCATGAACATCTTATGTTTAAATTGCTCTTCTTCTTAATTTTACATACACAAGAAGTTGAGGAGCGTAGAGGATATATATCTTTCCTTAGATTAGATGATTAGTAAATGGCCGATTTAGGGTCACTTACAGGCTGGTGCCAGCCATTCTGAGAGCCATTGTTCTTACTGTCTGGTGCTGTTCTTCAATAAAGCCTGTCTGAGTATGTGGGTGTCATCTCACTGAGGAAAGCTGTGAGTAGTTTTAATGAAGAGTCTGTATCCTTAAGTGACTTTTTTGAAATGGCCATTATATGGGTTTCCCTTTTTTGGTCTCTTGTCCCTCTTGGATACATTATTCACAAATCATAAGGCTAACTGAGGAGTTTCCATTTATTTAAAAACTTTAGTATATATGTATTTTTCTTTAAATAGCAAGTGTTCTTTAAACAACAAGAGAGAGAGACAGAGAAAGAAAGTGAGAAAGCAGGCTGCCAGGTCCAGGACTCAAACCATGGTCAGCCATGTGGGAGTCCAGTGCCCTTAACTACCATGGCACCTGCTGGCCGTGAGAAAATACAATTAAAAAAAAATTATTTCCTAAGTGCATTTTTACCATAGATAGAATTAGACTTTAGCTTACAGGTTTTGGTTTATGTTTTTCTCTAGAGGGACTAATATCCACGAAATGGTTAATATTCACAGGTGTGGCAAACCAGTTTGCTTTATATTATATTTCTGTTTAGTCTTTCCGTAGCAGTTAGAAAATGTTAGAAAAATTTACTGAAAGGGACCAGCAGGTGGCGTGGTGGTTAAGGGACTGGACACTCCCACATGGCTGACCAGGGTTTGAGTCCTGAAGGAGCAAAGATTGCAGCATGGGTATCCATCCTGGGGGGGTGATTTCTCACTTTTCTTCTCACTGTCTCTTTATCTCTAGCCAGTGTGCATGCCCTAAGAAGAAAACTTCTTAGAAAAAGTGTTGAAAAAGGATAATATGAGGGACATATCCTATCCTATTAAGGAATATAAGAGGGATTGATTTATTATTCTCTTCTTTTAGTTATTTCTAACATTTTCATATAAAAACATTATTATAAAAAGTGTTATTGGGCTGGCTTCATACCCTGATGGTTAAGGCTGCTGGACCGCACATTGCCAATCATAGTTTGAGTCCCAGACCCCACAACTTGAGAAATATGCTGGGCCTCATGTGTATATGTGCCTAAATCCCCTGCACTCTGTTTAGGGTGGGGAAATTACTGTGGTCAGTACAAAGGGAAGGAGAGATGGAGGACAAGGGATTGTGACATGTCCATTCCCCATGGGGAATGATTTCTCCATTTCCCCTCTCTCTGTCTCTGTCTGGTTAGTGCACATGCCCTTTAGCCAAGAAAAGAAAAAAAAAAAAAAAAAACCACAAAAACTCTGCTATCTTATAGAGCATTTCCTTTCAGCACCTAGAACATAGTATCACTGTGTTGTATTCCAGTGTATGAATATAACATGATTTATTTAACATGCCCCATATTAATGGACATTTAGATTATAACCAGTCTTATGTTACAAAAATGATCCTGTGATTAATTGTGTTATTCACGTAGGGCCATATTATTTTGCATATAGTGTGAATGTGTCTGTGAGTGTATCTTCAGGATAAATTTAATAGAAGAAAATGATAGGTCAAAGGTATACAATTTTGGAGATATGATAATTATGGAGAAGTAACACACTCCAGACAATTTTCACTTTAACAATGTATTAGAGGACTTGTTTTTCTACAGTTGAAGCAACAGAATATATTCATTAAAGTTGTAATTTTTTTCTGCCAATCTGAAGATGTACAGTGTTATCATAGCATACTATTTATTTATTTATTTATTTATTTGGAGAGGTTTTTGCTATAGGGCGCGTGCACTCGCCAGACAGAGAAACAGAAAGCGAGAAATCACCCTCCGGGGGGGGATGGCCATGCCATAATCCCTTCTCCTGCATTCTCCTCTCTGGATCTTGGACACGCACACACGTGCCCAGCATGAGTTTAAGCCACCGGATCCGGGACACAAACCGCAGTTGACTACATGGGAGTCCAGCGACATAGCCATTATGCTAACTGCTGGTCCCTATTTTTTTTAGGTTTCTGCCATAGGGCACATGTGCTTGCTGGAGAGAGACACAGAGAGGGAAAGTGAGAAATCATCTCCAGGGGGTATGGCCACACAACATTCCCTTCTCCTGGGACTCTGGTCACTCATGCACATGCACCCTGCATGATTTTCAAGTTCCCAGGTTCAGGACTGCAACTATGGTCAGCCATGTGGGAATCTAGCACCTCAACTACCACACTACCCACTGGCCCCTATTGTGGGATAATTTTAATTTGCATTTAACTTGTTAAGAATGAAATTGATTAATTTTTCTTAGGTTTGACAATTTGTTTCTGTTATATTACTGAGTTGTCAGAAAAGTAGTGACGTATTTTTTAATGCAAAAATGTGTCATAACTTTTCCAACAACCCAATAATATGTTTTGAACGTGCTTATAAGTTAATATTTCAATCCAGGATTAGTAACACATACTTAAAGTGATAGCATATCCTGTGTCTATAGTAGACATTTCTATTGATCACAGTAATTTCCCGTACCCCAAACATAGCCTAGATGAGTTTCTCTGTTCTCAGCATAGGACTCTGGTAGCCACCCACAATCCATTAGAGTCACCATGTAGGCCTCAATTCCAGACTCCCCAGCCCAAGACCCCACCTCCTAGACTGTCCTTTCCCAGCAGCAGGCACAAGGTCCACCTATAGGCCTCTGTCCAGCAAGGGATATTGAGGGAGGATCATCTCTGACCCCTGCCTCACTTCCAGACTCCCCAGCCCATGACCCCACCTCCTAGACTGCCCTTTCCTGGCAGCAGGCACAAGGCTTCTGGCTAACACGCGGGCCTCTGCAGGCCTCTGGCTAACACGCAACGCACAACTTTTTTCTTTATTTCTCTCTGTTGTCTTTTATTTTGTCCTCTCCTCTTCATTTTTCCACCCTGCCAGAGGGACTAGACAGGTCTAGAATCAGATATCTGAAATCCCCTAGTAAGGTAAGTGTCTCTGGGATCCTCTCTTGTACTGATCCACCTGTTAGAACGGAAATACTGCTTTTTAGACACCTCAGTAGAGTTCCCCTCTTGAGAGCACATTGGTAAAAAAACACCAGAAGAGAGACTTCAGCAAACATCTATTCCCAGCCAAAAGGAAACACTCTTACTCCTAGTGGGAGAAACATTCCCCCAAGAGGTTTTCAAAAGGGAATACATCTTCCAATGGCTAGAAGTAGAAAAAGAGCCTCAGGTCTGAGTAAACAAGGAAATATGTCTCCCACAAAGGAAAACTCCCCTCCATATGTCATAAATATGGAAGACGTTACCAAAATGGCAGACAAATAATTTAAAACATTCATGGTGACCAAAATCTGTGCGTTGGAACAGAAAAGAGACAACGAACTACAGGAAATTAGGAAGTCCTTCCAGGATATGAAAGAAGAAATGGATACTCTGAGAAAGAATCAGGTGGAACTATTAGAAATAAAGTCTGTAATACAGGAAATCAAAAACTCGCTGGAAAGTATTAGAGCTGATTAGACCATGCTGAAGATCGAATCTCCGATGTAGAAGATAAAACCACTGACCTAGAAAAAAACACCAAAAACGATTCAGAAAATAACAAAAAAACACGATGATCTTATATGAGAAATACTAGACACCATTAGACACCCAAACATCAGAATAATTGGCATCCCAGAAGGTGAAGAAACTAATAGCGGCATGGAAAATCTATTCCATGAAATCCTAGAAGAAAATTTCCCAAGTCTAGAGAGGCTCTCAACCATCCAGACCCAAGAAATACAAAGGACCCCAAATAGAATCAATCCCAGAAGATCTTCCCCAAGGCACATCTTAGCCAGGTTGTCTAAGACCACAGATAAAGACATGATACTAAAACTGGCAAGAGAGAAACGAGAAGTAACTTACAAAGGTCATCCCATCAGGCTAACACCGGACCTCCCATCGGAAACAGTGCAAGCAAGCAAAGAATGGGAAGACATATTGAAAATGTTAAGAGAGAAACAGTTTCAACCGAGACTATTATATCCTGCAAGATTACCCTTCATATGGGAAAAAAAGATTAAAATCTCAGACAAACAAAACCTGAAAGAATTTGCCAACACCAGAGCAGCTCTTCAAGAAACCCTGAAGAAAGTACTGTTCCAGGAAAACTAAAGAATCACCAGACAGAAACAGAGAAATAACAGGCAACTAAGACAATGGCCAACTTACATGTCGATACAGATCCTGTAACATCAATAATAACATTGAATGTTAATGGTTTAAATTCTCCAATCAAGAGACACAGACTGGCTGAATATATAAAACAACAGAAACCCTCTATCTGTTGCCTACAGGAAACCCACCTCATGGAGAAAGACATACATAGACTGAAAGTGGAGGGTTAGAAAAGGTTTTCCATGCAATTAGGAACCAAAAAAGAGCTGGAGTTGCAATACTAATTTCTGACAAAATAGGCTTTAAAACAAAAACCATTCGAAGAGAGAAAGAAGGGCACTATATCGTAGTAAAAGGCTCTATAGATCAAGAAGATAGAACGCTTATAAATATCTATGCGCCCAACACAGGAGCACCCAAATATGTGAAGGAAAGACTGTTAGACCTAAAAGGGGAGATAGACTGCAACACACTAATAGTTGGAGACCTCAACACTGCACTATCCCCTCTGGACAGATCGTCTAGACAAAAAATAGGTAAAGAGATCAAGGATCTAAACAATACCATAAATCAATTGGACTTAGCAGACATCTATAGAACTTTCCACCCAAAACCCGCGAGATATAGTTTTTTCTCACCCCGGCATGGAACCTTCTCTAAGATTGACCACATCATAGGACACAAAGCAAGCTTCTACAGATTCAGAGGTATAGAAACTATATCCAGCATCTTCTCTGACCATGATGGAATTAAACTTGATTTTAATTTCAAGAGAAATCCTCAAAAATACCTAAAAACATGGAAACTAAATAGAGTCACCATGTAGACTGAAATCTTTTGACATCTCTGTACTACCCCTAGCTTTTTTTTCACAAACAACACAAGCTCGCTAAACAAACATACTAAGATAACATTCTATCAACCTTTGGAGTAGCCAGATATGGCCCAGGGCAATCTCTAGTATACCTTAAATATTCATCAATGTTTGTCTTTGTGTGGCAAAGAGAAAATGATTGGGAAACTCTGCCTTAGATGGTGTCCCTCAGGGTGTGTGAAACTAATTCAGTGGTCAGAAATACTCTACCATGGGTTAAATCCAGAGAAATATATTAATTTCTACATCAAGTATTGAGAAAAAATTAATTCCTTTGCTCAAACTAAAAAGTTCTGCAGTTGTATTTTGTTTTGTTCTATTTATTTCTAAATAACAATAAAAATGCCTTACTGGCAGATAGATTAAACTTTATTGACATTTTAGTGAAGAGGGTTCACACCAGGTAAGATTAGTAATATATCTTGGCTGAGGCTTCAAAATTAACATTATCTACTGTGAAAAGCAGTCATCAGCCAGGGTGGCCATTTTGACACCTCATTGAGATTAAGATGGAGTGAATAGCTGAAGGCTTGCATGTTTCAAAGCAAATATATGTCTACATTTTCTTAATGTTTCATAATTTAACAATGCAGATTACAGTTTTAGTTTAACTTAACTATTTTCTAACTACTATTTTGACGACCATTTTGACTCCTTTATTATATTTTTAGTCCTTAGATGAATTAATATAAATATATAAAACTGATTATTCTGAGTATCTTCATATTTTAAACAATTAAATATATTTAAGTTATATTTATACCATTTGTTTCTTTTCCTAAAGAGTTATTAACATAGAAAAAGATAAACACAATCATTTCTACAACCAAAAAAGTGACTTCAGAATTGATCATAGTATGCTGGAAGAATTGGAAAATAAGTTGATTAACAGCAGGAAAACAGAAAGTAAGTTGAGTTTGTGATAAACTAAAAACTGTTGAGTGATGTAAAGTTACAGTTTTGCCCTGTGATTTATCTTGTGTATTGACTGTGTTATATTTTCTATCAAGATGTTTTAGTTAGTAATCAATTTGTCTTTTAGGGACAATATTTATTCTTTCAGGTCACTATGTAGTCATTCTAACTGGATTATTTTCCCTGTATATTTCTTCACTTTAATAGAAAAGAGAGGTTTTGTGTTTCTAGTTGACAAGCCAGTAAATGATATTAAAATTTCTTATAATCAGGGAACCAGCAGTTAGCGTAATGGCTATGTCGCTGGATTCCCACGTAGTCGACCGTGGTTCGCGTCCCGGACCCGGTGGCTTAAAACACACGCCGGGTGCGTGTGCGTGCGTGCCCAAGATCCTGAGAGGAGAATGGAGGAGAAGGGATTGCAGTGTGACCATCCCCTCTGGGGGGTGATTTCTTGCTTTCTGTCTCTCTGTCTCTCTCTGTCTGTCTGGCAAGCGCACACGCCCTGTAGCGAAAACCTCTCAAAAAAAAAAATTTCTTATAATCAGATTGATTCCTGAGCTGTTTGAGCTTGTTCATCACTTGATATTATTGATTGAGCCCTGGACTCAGATCAAAGCCTATACTTAGTTGTTGTTTGAATTGATTAAGTCCCAGAAATTGCTTATGCATGAGTTTTCTTGTCTGTGTTCTACAACCTACCATTGTGGGCTGTCACCATAATGCAGCAGTTAAAACTTGTGCATGGAAACCCAGATCCCAAAGGGCCATCAGTGGTTTAAATCGTGGCTTGACAGCATGAGACCCACACCAGGGCCATGCACGTGTATGCCCAAAATCCTGATAGGATGGAGAAATAGAGGAAAAAAGATTGTGGTTTGGCTGCACCCCATTGGGGTATGCTTTTTTTTTCTTTCTCTCTCTAAGCACATGCTTCCTCTGGCAATAAGAAAATAAAATAAGGTTCCAGAGGTGGCGTGATAGTTAAGGTTATGGACTCCCACATGGCCTACTACAGTTCAAGTCTCAGACCCAGTAGCTTGAAAATCACTTTGGACACATTTGTGTGCATGCCCCAAATCTCAAAAAGAGAATGGAGGAGAAGGGATTGCATGTGACCATGCCCTCAGGAGGTGGTTTCTCACTCCCTCTCTCTGTCTCTCTCTGTCTCCAAGGAGCACATGCACCTTATAGCAAAAAAAAAAAAACCTAAAAATTAATTAATTAATTAATTAAAATCTACTGTTTCTAACTTTGGAGAAGCAACTTTTGCCTTTGATGAGATACCGTATATTAAAGTGCCTTGCAGTTTTTACAGTGAATTTTTTTCTGTCATTTGTTATGAATATTTGTCATTGTCAGCATGTATTAAATGTTAGCCTTAAAAGAATTCTATAAAATACTTTGCTTCATTTTAGAGTTACATTCTACGTGTTGCAAAATTTTTATAATAAAGTTACTTAGCAGTGCTTAACGGAAACATACTTGTCAATGAACTTAGCTTTATAAAATATTAAGACTTATTATGTAAAGATTAGACTATTCATAGTATTCCCTTATCACCAGTTAAAAGAAATTTCTAGTAAATTTTTTCTTTCAGAATATAAGATGACACTATTTTAAAAGTCATCTTTTGTCAAGAAGTGGCAAGAGTCATTCTCCTGCTTCTGTTAGGATGACAGCTGACCCTGCTCATCTGATTAGCAGGAAATAACAGATTTCCAGTTGTCTCTTCCCTTTGATTCATAGAGAAATCTAGACATCCTGATTTAATATTTCTTAGTTTTCCTCAGTTCTTCTGCAGACAACTGAAAGGCTGACCTCTCTCTCGGTCATGCCATTAAGTAGAGTATCCTATTATGTGCATTTTACATCACTTGCAGATTTCTTTTAATGCGATTTTATTTTTTATTTTGGTTTAGGATGCACGCACTCACTGGAGAGACAGAAAGACAGAAAATAAAAAATCAACCCCCAGTGGGGTGGCCACACCACAGTCCCTTCTCCTTGGGATTTTAGGCATGGATGCACATGTGTCCAGTGTGAATTTTAAGCCACTGGGTCTGAGACTTTTTATTTTTTTAAAGTGTTTTTGCTGTAGGGCATGTGCAGTCACCAGAAAGAGAGAGAGAGACAGTGAGAAATCATCCCCTGGGGGGATAGCCATGCCACAATCCCTTCTCCTCTATTCTCCTCTTGGGATGTTGAGCATGAATGCACACATGCCTGGCCTGAGCTTAAGCCACTGAGTCCGGTACTCAAACCGTGGTCGACTACATGGGAGTCCAGTAACATAGCCATTATGCCAACTGCTGGTCCCTGGGTCCAGGACTTGAACCACAGTCAACTACATAAGAATCCAGCCACATAATCATTACACCATCTTTTGACCCCTATTGTTAATCTTTTTATTTCCCTTTGCTCTTCAGTTTTGCCCTTTTTTTTGGTAATACATTATTCTTGTTTTGTCGAGGAGAGGAAGGAATGTATTGTCTTAGAATAAAGATTTAGATGTTTCCTCTACATATATTACAACTCAGAAGTAGTAAATACCTGCTTCATACCTCAAACATGGCTTGGTTTTAGCCTTCAGCGTTTGCATCATACTGGTTTGCACAGCATCAGTTCCAAATGAACAAATGAAATAAAAAACATTATTTGTTCTATAGCAGTATCACTTCAGCTACTCAAATTACAGTAAAAACAAAGCAGAAATTATTTTCCTAATTAACTTAGTGGAGAAGTTTCTTAAACTAAGGTTCCAAGAGTTGGCAAGACTGTGAAATAAATTTAATGTAGTTTCTCCTTTTATGAAACTCCTGAATTTTAATTGAAAAATAGAACAAGCCAACTCACATTACATATTTGAAGATTTATTTTGGATATTAGCACTGACTCCATGCCTGTAGGTAAATTAAAAAAAAAAAATACTTACTGGGAACCAGCAGTTAGCGTAATGGCTATGTTGCTGGACTCCCACATAGTTGACCGTGGTTCGCATCCCAGACCCGGTGGCTTAAAACTCACAACAGGCGCATGTGCGTGTGTGCCCAAGATCCCGAGAGGAGAATGGAGGAGAAGGGATTGTGGCATGACCATCCCCCTGGGGGGTGATTTCTTGCTTTCTGTCTCTATGTCTCTCTCTGTCTGTCTGGTGAGCACACGCGCCCTATAGCGAAAACTTCCCCCCCCCAAAACAAACAAACAAAAATACTTATTTACAATGGCTTTTAAACAGCCTTTGGTGCTGCTTGCTTATTTGTGGAAAAGCTTTAAAATTGAAAAAGAGGAGAGTGCATGAAGTACCCAAAGATAATAAAATAATATTAGTATATGTGAATATATATTTATGAATGTGAATATTTATGGCATTAGCCTAATAGGTTAAGTAAATATTAAGAATGAAGAAAAATCTAGTCCTTCTGTTGCTGATGGAGACCTCCTGAAAATGTCTTTGAGACTCATCTGTTTTTCAAGCCTTTACTGTGGGCCTAACATTTTTCTTCAGGTTGGTCCTTTGCTTGAGCTTGGCAGGTGCCCAAGATCCCGAGAGGAGAATGGAGGAGAAGGGATTGTGGCATGACCATCCCCCTGGGGGGTGATTTCTTGCTTTCTGTCTCTATGTCTCTCTCTGTCTGTCTGGTGAGCACACGCGCCCTATAGCGAAAACTTCCCCCCCCCAAAACAAACAAACAAAAATACTTATTTACAATGGCTTTTAAACAGCCTTTGGTGCTGCTTGCTTATTTGTGGAAAAGCTTTAAAATTGAAAAAGAGGAGAGTGCATGAAGTACCCAAAGATAATAAAATAATATTAGTATATGTGAATATATATTTATGAATGTGAATATTTATGGCATTAGCCTAATAGGTTAAGTAAATATTAAGAATGAAGAAAAATCTAGTCCTTCTGTTGCTGATGGAGACCTCCTGAAAATGTCTTTGAGACTCATCTGTTTTTCAAGCCTTTACTGTGGGCCTAACATTTTTCTTCAGGTTGGTCCTTTGCTTGAGCTTGGCAGGTGGTGGCACAGGTACCACAGAAGGACACCTGAGGCGTCTCCTCAGGGCTGTGACAGTGATACCAGTAGGTATCACCAGTCTATGTCTTAAAACATGTGGTTAGATGAAATTTACTTTCAATGGAAAGGCTGTCAGTGTTCAGAGAATTAATACTAGTTAGACAGTTTTAATGTTCCCACAGTTAAGATTAAATTCTACTTGCATAGATTATAATGAATCGAAAAGAAAAGGAACACTGTTGAAGGACAAAACATGAATAAGTTTAAGCTACTACCCAGTGCATTTAAATCGTTGTCCAAGAATTCAGTCTCCATTGTGGGGGGGAGTTCCTTGTCACAAGGTATAGTAAAATTTCACTCATGATGTTTTTAAATACTTAAGGAATTTTGGGAGATGCTTGATTTGGAGTAGGGGTATTTAAAGTATTTAGGTACTTTGACATCTATCTACCTTTTCTTGTTTACTTGTTCTTGGCTATCCTTTACTAAGTGATCGTGATTGTCTTACGTGTAGAATCATGAATTTTAACCACATTTTCACAGAACTGTTTTAAAGTGTATAGTTATTCTTCATAGGAGCAAAAATCCAGCAGCAACTGGCCAAAATACATAACAGTGTAAAGAAGCTTCAGCATCAGTTAAAAGATGTGAAGCCTACACCTGACTGTAAGTAAATTTAAATGTCATGGTCTTTTGTAGCTATTAATACTTTTTTCATTAGAAAAATTTATACTTTTCTAATATGAAATATGTTTTCCTATTTGGCAATAATGGAGCTAAGCCCTACTTTATTCAGTAAGAATTAATACACTGGAGAATTGTAGTAGCTGGCAATTATGCTTTTTGTTTGTTTACCTTTAAAGTACTCTCAAGGTCTTTTAAATTATGGGGTAGGTAGAACATGTATTAGTGTTATTTATGTGGTAGAGAACAGTTCAGATTCAGCTAATTAAGGAGAATTAGCTGATCCCTTATCCAGTGCTTTTTCCATCATTTGCTTATCTAGATAATTACCTATCAGAGACATTTTAAAATATATAAATTTTTTTTTTTGAGAGGTTTTTGCTATAGGGCATGTGTGCTTGCCAGACAGACAGAGAGAGACAGAGAGACAGAAAGCAGGAAATCACCCCCCAGGGGGGATGGCCACGCCGCAATCCCTTCTCCTCCACTCTCCTCTCGGGATCTTGGGCACGCACGCACACGCTCCCGGCGTGAGCTTAAGCCACCGGGTCCGGGACTTGAACCACGGTCGACTACGTGGGAGTCCAGCGACATAGCCATTACGCTAACTGCTGGTCCCAAAATATATAAATTTTAAAGGTTAAATTATATTGGGGCAAAATATTTTTTGGAAAAAAAGTCACATCCTTACTTCCAGCAATTCATTCCTGAAGAATCAAAGCAATGAAGGACTCAAAATGAATAGACTTAGCAGTCTGACAGAAATTGGGTCAAAGGCTTTCTCTGTCTTTTGTTGGCTACATAGCTTTAGGCAAGGTGCTTGATCTCTGAGCTTTCATTTCCTCAGCTCTAAAACGGAAATAATTACAGTGCCTGTCTCAGAGTTGTTGGCAATTGAAGGGAAATAATGTATATCTATGTGGAGCTTCTAATATAGTAGGCACTAAAAATGGTATATATGAGCATTATAATTATTAAATTAATAAATGAAACTGTGAAACATTAGCAGAGAACACAGGTCAATATTGCCATAAGAGTATTATATTTTATAAGAATGATAAAGACCTGAAATCATAAAGAAAAAAGTGGACATATACGAATACTTTTAAAAGACTTAGGGCTGGGAACCAGCAGTTAATGTAATGGCTATGTCGCTGGACTCCCACATAGTCGACCAAGGTTCGCGTCCCGGACCCGGTGGCTTAAAACTCACGCCGGATGCGTGTGCGTGCGTGCCCAAGATCCTGAGAGGAGAATGGAGGAAAAGGGATTGCAGCGTGACCAACCCCCCTGGGGGGTGATTTCTCGTTTTCTGTCTCTATGTCTCTCTCTCTCTGTCTGGCGAGTGCACGTGCCCTATAGCGAAAACCTCTCAAAAAACAAAAACAAAAACAAACAAACAAAAAACTTAGGGCTAGTGGGACCAGCAGTTAGCGTAATGGCTATGTCGCTGGACTCCCATGTAGTCAACCGTGGTTCACTTCCTGGACCCGGTGGCTTAAAACTCACACTGGGCGCATGTGAATGCGTGCCCAAGATCCCGAGAGGAGAATGGAGAAGGGATTGTGGCGTGGCCATCCCCCCTGGGGGGGGATTTCTCGCTTTCTATCTCTCTGTCTCTCTCTGTCTGTCTGGCGAGCGCACACGCCCTATAGTAAAAAAAATAAAACTTAGGGCTAGTCCTTTAGCACAGTAGTGCATCAAAAGCTGGATCCCATATGATCAACCACAGTTCAAATCCCAGTCTTAGTGTTTTGAAATGCACGTTGAGTGTGTGTGTGGGTGTGGGAGAGGGGGCAAAATCTGACAAGTTCGAAATACAGAGGAAAAAGGGTTGCAGCATTATCATGTTCCACTGGGGAGAGGGGGCTCTTTCTTCTTTCTCTCTTTCGTGCGCCCTCTGGCAATTAAAAAAAAAACAAACACAAAACAGCCTTAAATCCATAAATAAAGTTGAAAGACAAATTAGGGAAGTATTAGCAATATACATGTAATTTTAAAAGTTAATATCGTAATATATAAAAAGTGCCCACAAATTAAAGCAACAAAGATAAATATCCTAATAGAGAATATGGGCAAAGATTATGTATTGTTAGATTGTGTATATTGTTAGGAAAAAAATAAACACAGAAAAAAATATTCAGGGTTATTGATGATTGTACAAATATCAGTTAAATCAGTGATGATAAATTTTTGTTTCTCATTTTGGAAATGGTTAATAGTACTTGACAGGGCAGTACTCTCAGGACTTTTAAGTTAGAACAGTAAGCTTTGAAGTATAATATTACTATGTATAGCGTACTGTAAATAGATACCCTTTTTCGTCTAGCATTTCAAGTTTTATCATTCATCTTCTAAAAATACTTATTTGAGCATGCTGAAATATATTAGGTCATCAGGAAAGTCATGATGCAGTTTTGCATAGAAAAATCCCTACAACCCAACATATGCAAGTGTACTTCCTATAGAATTGTGCATGTTTAAATGTCCATTAATTGGAGAATGTATTAAGTGAATTAAGGTGGACTTAGACAATGAAATAACATACAGAGTTATAAAAAAGAATGACATAGTGTATACATATTAATATGCAAAGTGAACTTTTTTTTCTGTTGTTAGAGATGTTTTGCTATAGGATGCGCGTGTTCACCGGAGAGACAAAGAGACAGAAAGCAAGAAGTCATCCCCTGGGGAGATGGTCATGCCACAATTCCTTCTCTACTCTCCTCCTGGGATTCTGGGCATGCACACATGCATCTGGCGTAAGTATTAAGTCACCAGGTCTAGAACTTGAACCACAGTCAGCTATGTGGAAGTCCGGTGTTTTATCCACAACACCATCTTTTGGCCCCCTAAGTTAACCATTTCTACACATTTTGTTTAATAAAAACTGCAAGGCATAAATAGCATGTGCGCCACAAAATAATTTCTCATAAAAAATATTAATAACAGTACTTAATTATATGGATGCCTAGCAAAATATCTATATTGAGAAAAATAATGCAATCATAAAAATTCACTTTTAAGTAGTTTTCTTATTCCTTGAGCTGAGAAATATGTTAGGAGTTATTTCACTTTTTTGTCTTCATATTTACCTCTTAGTCATAATGAAATATGACATAAGTTAATTTTCTTTTTCTTTTTTTTTTTGCAGTTATTGAAAAGCTCAGAGAAATGATGGAAGAAATTGAAAATGCAATTAACACTTTTAAAGAAGAACAGAGGTTGATGTATGTTTTAAGCTCATTTCAATATAAAATTATTGCCCATTTTTCAGTATGTCTCCTCTAGGTTGTTGTCTATAAAATATTTTATTGCTAAGGATATAATATGATCCTTACACAAAAGTATAAACAAGTCTACTTTTTTTTTCTTTTTTTACTTTTTTTTTGGGGGGGGAGAGGTTTTTGCTATAGGGCGTGTGCGCTTGCCAGACAGAGACAGAGAGAAAGCGAGAAATCACCCCCCAGGGAGATGGCCACGCCACAGTCCCTTCTCCTCCATTCTCCTCTTGGGATCTTGGGCACGCATGCACATGTACCCAGTGTGAGTTTAAGCCACCGGGTCCGGGACTCAAACCGCGGTCGACTATGTGGGAGTCCAGCGACATAGCCATTATGCTAACTGCTGGCCCTGTAAGTCTACTTTTAGAATTTCATTGGCTTCTCATGTTTAAAGTGAATCCCTGAGGAAACCCTTTTAAGCTTTAGCTTTTTAAGTGTTAATTCAAGAATAAGTGCAGGAGACGGCAGGTGGTGTGGTGGTTAAAGGCGCTGGACTCCCACATGGCCGACCGTGGTTCAAGTCCTGAATCTGGTGGCTTGCTTTCTCACTTTCTCTCTCTCTCTCTCTCTCTCTGTCTGATCAAACTGGAAAGTAACAATAATAATAAATAAAGTTAAACTAAAATAATTCTTTAAAAAAAAAATAAGTGCAGAAAATGATGTGAAGTGTCAGAAATTAAATTTGAGGGAAAATGAGTTAATATGGATTGGTTGGTACCTTCTTATTCAAACTTTCTTTTTAACTTTAGATATGAAGAGCTTATTAAAGAGGAGAAAGCAACTAATAATGAATTGAGTGCCATATCAAGAAAAATTGACACATGGGCTTTAGGTAATTCCGAAGCAGAGAAGACTTTCAGAGCAATCTCAAGCAAAGTTCCTATAGACAAAGTAACACCAAATACTCTTCCAGAAGAAGTAGTAGATTTTGAAAATTTCCTTCAACAAACAGGAGGGCGACAAGGGGGCTGGGATGATTATGATCACCAGAACTTTATAAAGGTGAGAAGCAAACATAGAGGGAGGCCATCGTTTATGGGAGAAGTTCTGGAACACCTTCCTGGAAGAACACAGGACGAAGTTCAGCAGCATGAGAAATGGTACCAGAGATTTCTGGCTCTGGAAGAAAAAAAAAAAGAGGTAATAATATAGCTAGTATTCATGATATGTTTTTGTGTCCTAGGCACTGTGCTAAACTTATAACATGCATCATTAACTTCACCACAACCCCTAAAGTACGTTTATTGCTTTTCCCCATCTTTTTTTTTTAGTTCCCTGTATATTCTAATTATCACTCTTTTATCTGAGGAATAGTTTGCAAATATATTCTCCCATTCAGAGGGTTGTCTCTTCGCTCTAATTATTGTTTCTTTTGTTGTGCAGAAGCTTTTTAACCGTAGTCCCACTTATCTATTTGAGGATTATTGCCTGTGCTTTGGGGTCTTATGTAAGAAGTCTTAGCTTATTTCGATGTCTCCAAGAGTTTCTCCTGTGTTTTCCATTAATAGTTTTGAGGTTTTGCATTTAGATCTTTGATCCATTTCAAGTTGATTTCTGTTTATGATGAGAGATAGGGGTCCAGTTTCATTTTTCTGTGGAAGGCTATCCACTTTTTTCCAGCACCATTTACTGAAGAAATTTTCATTTCTGTGGTAGATTATTTCATGCCCTTAGTCAAAAATCAGTTGATGGTATGTTTCGGGGCTTATTTTTGGGTTCTCTATTCTGTTCCATTAGGCTATGTGCCTATTTTTGTGCTAGTACTATGCTGTTTTGATTATCACAACTTTGTAATAATAATTTATTACATTTATAATATATATTATAATAATAATAATAATTTTGAGGTCAAGAAGTGAGAAGTGTCCTACTCCACTCTTCGTGTGGAGTATCGCTTTGATGATAGGGAGCCTTTTATAATTCCAGACAAATTTTATAATTTTTTTAAGGTGTGAGGAATATCTTTGGTAATTTGATTGTAATTACATTCAATTTGTAAATTAATTTGGATAGAATTGATGTTTTATTTATATTAGTTCTTATAATCCAGGAACATGTGATGTCTTTCCACTCTTTTGTGTCATTTTCAATTTGTCTCTTAAAATTTTTTTGTAATTTTCCTTGTAGAGGTCTTTGACTTCTTTGTTTAGGTTTATTCCTAAACATATTATATACTTTTTTTTGGCTATTGTAAATGAAATTGCTTTCTTCAATTCTATCTCAGTCTATTCATCATTGGTGTATAGAAATGCTATAAATTTTTGTGTGCTGATTTTGTATCCTGACACTTTACTGTATTCATTTATCACTTCCAGAAGTGGTTTTGTGGTTTCTGTGTATGTAATCATGTCATCTGCAAATAGAGATCATTTGATTTCTTCTTTTCCCTATTTGACTTCTATTTTATTCTCTTGTCTGGTGCATTGGCTAAGACTTTCAGCACTGTACTGAAAGGAGTGGAGAAAGAGGGTAGCCTTGTCTAGCTCTCATATTTAATGAAAAACTTTTCAACTTGTCTTCATTCAATATGATGTTAGCTGTGGGTTATGTGTTGAGAAGTATCCCTTTTATGCTGATTTTGCTGAGTCTTGATCATAAATGGATGTTGTATTTTATAAAATGCTTTTTCTGCATCAGTTGATATGTTCATATAGTTTTTATCTTTCCTTCTGTTAATGTGATGTATTACCTTTATTGTTTTGCCGCGGTTGAACCACTCTTGCGTTATGTTCTTGTGTGTTTTGTGGTTCAAAGTCATGGTGGCTTATAGAATGAATTTTGGATCTTTAGGAATAATTTAATTAGAATGGGCATTAGCTTTTCTTCAAAAGTTTTCTAGAATTTAGAAGTGATTCCACTGGGACCTGGGCTTTTCTTCCTTTGGAGGCAGTTTATTACTGATTCAATCTCATTGCTCGTCGTTGGTCAATTTAGGCTTTCTATGTCTTGATTTTATCTTGGTAGATTATACGTGTCCAGAAATTTGTCCATCTCATCCAGGTTTTCTTGTTTGTGGGCATACAGTTACTCGTAGTATTCTCTCATAATCTTTTGTATTTGTGTTCTATCCATTGTAAAATTGCCTGTTTCATTGCTGATTTGATTTATCTGGTTCCATTCTCTGTTCTTCTTGATTAGTCTAACTAGTGGTGTGTCGATTTTGTTTATATTCTGAAAGAACCAGCTTTTGGTTTCATTTATTTTCTATATAATTCTTTTATTCTCTATTTTATGTATTCTGTTTGAATCTTTATTATTTCCTTTTTCTTGGTATTTTCGGGGTTTTATTGTTTTTACAGGTCCTCGTGATGCCATCTTTCCAGGGTTTTTTGGTCGTTGTGAGCATTAATTGCTATGAACTTCCCTCGTTACTGTTTTTGCAGTGTCCCATAAGTTATGGAAACGTGTGTGCTTATTATCATTGGTTTCATGTATCTTTTGATTTCAGTTTCTTCAGTGGTTGTGAAATAATTCAGGAATAGGTTGTTTAGTTTCCATGTGTTTGTGTATTTTTGAGGGTTCTTTCTGTAGTTAATATCAAGTTTAATTCCATTGTGGTCAGAAAAGATGCTGGATATGGTTTCTGCACCTTTTAATTTGTAAAGGCTTGTATTGTGCCCAATCATTTGGTTGATATTTGAAAATGTTCCATGTAGGGTGAGAAAAATGTGTATTTCGTGGTTGCTGGGTGAAAAGTCCTATAGATGTTTTCAAGTCCATTTCATTTATGGTATTGTTAAGACCCTATAGCTCTTTGCTTAATTTTTGTCTTGATGGTCTGGCCAGAGGGGACAGTGGGGTATTGAGATCTCAATCAGTTAGTGTGTTGCAGTCTATCTAGTAGTCTTTCACATATTTGAGTGCTCTAGCATTGAGTGCATAGATATGTAAGTGTGTTATCTTCTTGATGAATTAGCCCTTTTAGTACCATATAATGTCCTTCTTTGACTCTTTGGTTTTTGTCTATTTTGTCTAATATCAGTGTTGTGATTCCAGCCTTTTTTTAATTTCCATTTGCATGGAATATCTTTTTCAAGCCCCGTACTTTCAGTCTATATGTGTCTTTATCAGTGTGAGATATGTTTCTTGCAAGCAGCATAAAGAGGGCGCCTATATTTTTCTCCAGTCTGTCTTTTAATTGAAGAATTTAATGTCTTAACATTCAACATTATCAATATTTGTAGACTTGTCCTGGTCATTTTATTAGCCATGTTCTTGGTTATTTTCTATTCTCTTATTTGTTTGTCTCTCTTTAGTTTTCCAGATACAGTACTCCTTTCAGTACTTCTTGAAAAGCTGGTCGGTGTTGGTAAATTTTTTTCAGTTTTTATTTATCTGAGAATGGTTTAATTTTCTCTTCCCATTTAAAGAATAGTTTTGCTGAGCATGGTATTCTTGGTTGAAACTGTTTCTCTTTGAATATTTTGAATATGTCTTATCTTTCCTTGTTTGCATTGTTTCAGTTGAGAGTTCTGACATTAATAACTTGACAGTTCTCTCTTGCCTTTTTTTTTTTTCAAGACATAGAAAGTGAGAAATCACCCCCCAGGGGGGATGGCCCCGCCACAATCCCTTCTACTCTATTCTGCTCTTAGGATCTTGGGCACATACACACACATGCCTGGTGTGACTTTAAGCCACCAGGTTCAGGACTCGAACCGGGATCGACTGCATGGGAGTTCAGTGTCATAACCATTATGCCATCTGTTGGTCCCCTCTCTAACCTTGGCTTTGTCTTTGATTTTGACCAGTCTGGCTATAATGTGCTCTGAGGAGCATCTCCTTATATTTATTCTGTTTAGTGGTCTTTGTATTTCCTAGGTTTGGAGCATTTTCAGCAAGTATTTCATGGAATAGATTTTCTATGCCTGTTACCTTTTGACATACTGATTGTTTGTATATTTGGATATTTTTTGGGGGGGAGGGAGAGATTTTTGCTATAGGGCGTGTGCGCTTGTCAGAAAGAGCGAGACACACAGAAAGCGAGAAATCACTCCCCCAGAGGGGTGGCCACGCCACAGTCCCTTCTCCTCCATTCCCTTCTCGGGATCTTGGACACGCATGCACACGCGCCTGACGCGAGTTTAAGCCACCAGTCTGGGACTTGAACCGTGGTCGGCTATGTGGGAGTCCTGCGACAGCCATTATGCTAACTGCTGGTCCCTATATTTGGATGTTTAATAGTATCTAGTATTTTTCATATTCTGTCCTCATTTTTCTTATTTTCTCTTGGTTTTGTCTAAGGCAGAGGCTTTGTATTCCAGGTCAGAGATTATATCTTATGCATGGCCTACTCTACTGTTGATACCTCTGGGAAGTTTTGATTTTCTCCATTGTGGTCTTCATCTCCAGAAGTTCTGATCAATTCTTTTTTAGGGTGTGTATCTTTTTATGGAATTCTTCCTTTAAGTCATGGAATGATTTACTTATCTCATGGAACTGTTGTCTCTTTTCTCTTGCATCTCATTAGATTTAGTTACAGTAAATATTCCGAATTCTTTGTCCAACATTTCTATAATTCTGGTGTTTAATGCAGTGTTGATGAGTTATGTTGTTCCATTAGGAGAAAGAGTTTTTAAAATTTTCTCATATTTCTTGATATGCTTTGGTTTTTGGGCACCTGGGGAGGTATGTACTTTTTCCTCTTTTTTTTTTTTTCTTTTTGTTTAAGTAGGTTTCTGTAGCTGTTCCCTACAGAGTGTGTTGGCTCTCTGCCCATTTCTCTATTCTTCTATGGGAGGGAGTAATAGAATTCACATTCAGAGTTTGGGGATTTAACTTTGAGGGGAAGAGATTCTCTTCATTGTTCCCTCCAGACGGGGAGGATATAGAATAGTCTCCCCAGAGTCTCAATATCATAGATTGTGTATATCCTCTCTCAAATATTTTTTTCTAGAAGCCATAGAGGTGAGTAATGTAGGCTATGAGGTAGGGGAGGTATGGAAGCTGGTCCAGGGACCAGCAGTTAGCGTAATGGCTGTATCGCTGGACTCCCACGTAGTCGACCGCAGTTTGCATCCCGGACCCGGTGGCTTAAACTCACACTGGGCGCGTGTGTGTACGTGCCCAAGATCCCGAGAGGAGAAAGGAGAAGGGATTGTGGTGTGGCCATCTCCCCTTGGGGGTGATTTCTTGCTTTCTGTCTCTCTGTCTCTCTCTGTCTGTCTGGCGAGCATATGCGCCCTATAGCAAAAACCTCTCCAATTAAAAAAACAAAAACAAAAACAAAAAAAAGGAAGCTGGTCCAATGGCTCCTGCTGGTCAGTAGGATGCTGGAGACAAAAGTGGCAGGTGCATAGTGTGTAGAACCCACAGTGTGTAGAACCACTGGTGGAGCTTTCGTATGCCCATCTGTGAGGTAGAACTGCAGAGGTGATCCAAGGAGCAGCCTGAAGCCGGTTCTCATCATTCCTGGTCCATGGGACCCTGGAGAAAAAGCCCACTCAGACGTTTTTTAAAAAGTTATCTTACCAGCAAAGGCCACATTGTTTTAAATAGAAAAATCAAGAGCCATTTGAAAAAAATGCTCTCAATAGTTAGTTTCTTTTAAGATTTTAAAATTTCATCTTCATTACTTTTAGGGCACATGCACATGCCAGAGAGAGACAGAGAAAGGGAATATAAGAAATCATCCCCTAGGGGGATGGCCATACCACAGTTTCTTCTCTTCTCTTCTCCTCTTGGGATTTTAGGCATGCATGCACATGTGACTGGTTGCTGGGACCTGCTCAGCAGAATGCATTTTTCTGAATGGGTGGGCCTGTAAATACAAAGACATACAAATATAGGGACCAGCAGTTAGTGTAATGGCTATGTCGCTGGACTCCCACGGGGTTGACTGCGGTTTGAGTCTCGGTGGCTTAAAACTCACTCCAAGCGCGTGTGCGTGCATGCCCAAGGTCCCGAGAGGAGAAAGGAGGAGAAGGGATTGCGGTGTGACCATCCCCCCGGGGGGTGACTCTCTTTCTGTCTCTATCGCTCGCGCGGGGGAGCGTGTGCGCCCTATAGCGAAAACCTCTCCAAAGAAAAAAAAGAAAAGAAAAGCAGTTTTATCTTTAATAAGTCAAAATCTAGCCATTTAAGAAAAATTTACATAAGACTTAAAGCTAGGAAAAATGATAGGATTCTGTTCAAACAGTAGGCAGATCCTAAAAACTCAAAAAACTGATATGGACAAAGGTAAAATCTGGTAGTAAGTAAGTGCACTGTAATTTTCTTTTGAAACATTTTTTTCTCTCTCCATTCCCCCTTTTACCAAAGAGGCATAAACTAACTTATTTGCAAAAAATAAATTTATTCTCAATTTTTTTCTGTTATTTTCACAATGCCCCATAAGAATACTAATTCATTTAGTTGGCTTTGCTGGAACCTTTTATTAGGAACTTCAGAGTAGACTCTTTAAAAAGCCTCCCAAGGCTACTGAGACAAGTCAGGGACTCACCATCTGCCTGTGCCTTTAAATGCCCATATTTGAAAATTTTTCGGACCTATCAAGAAGTAGCATTCTTTACTTATCTACCAGGCAGATGGTAACTTTTTATGGTACCAGGCAATCTTTCGAAGAGTTTCTATTGGCTTTCTTGAGATCTACCTTAGTTCCTTAGCTTTCTGGTCATATCTTCAGAAATGACATTTCAGTTGAAGCCCTGGCAATAACCAGTATTTCAAATTTCTGGTATAAGGCAACAGATATTATTGTACTTATGCAAATAAACATTCTGCCACAAAATAAGAATACCCACAAATATTTTCCAAGTTCAGAGGGGTCAGGAAGTGAGAAACGTTTGTTTCAGTTTCCAAAAAAATTAGCAAATTTCTGAACCTATCAACAGCTCAATAGACAAAAAATCCTTAAATCTGGAAAACAAATAATAGAGGAAAATCAGTAATGTTTTAGTCAAAAATCATAAAATTCTATTTCCCCTGTATAGTCTCATGTAATTAACCTCTTTTCTGTTGAATTTGCAGAGTTTTGGTGTCCCAGTCTTTCCATTTAAATTCTGGAAGTTAACATTATTGATCTTTCTGGACTCGTCCCTACCATTAGGTTTGATATTTTCTTGGATTTTTTTTTTTGTTTGTTTTCTTATTTCTGTGTGTCTACCTTTAGTTTTCCTGGATATTTTCTTGGGTTTTTTTGTTTGTTTGTTTTCTTATTTCTGTGTGTCTGCCCTAAGTTTTCCTGGTCTAATACTTCCTTCAGAACTTCTTAAAGAGCTAGTCTGGTGTTAGTAAATCCTTTCAGGTTTCGTTTATTTGAGAATGTTTTTATCTTTTCTTAACATTTGAAGGATAATCTTGCCGGGTATAGTATTCTTGGTTGAAATTGTTTTTCACTGAACACTTTGAATATATTTTTCCATTCTTTCCTTGCTTTCATTGTTTCCGATGAGAGGCCCTCGTTAGCCTGATGGGATAACCTTTGTATGTAACTTGATGTTCTTCTCTTGCCAAGTTTAATATCTTGTCTTTGTCTGTGGTTTTGGTCAATCTGACTATGATGTATCTTGGAGAATATCTTCTTGGGTTGATTCTATTTGGGATCCTTTGCATTTCTTGGGCCTGGATATTTGAATGCCTCTGTAGGTTTGGAAAGTTTTCTTCCAAGATTTCATAAAATAGATTATCAATGCCCTTATTAGTTTCTTCACCTTCTGGGATATAAACTTTCCTGATGTTTGGGTGTCTAATGGTATCTAGTATTTCTTGTATATTATTCTCTCTTTTTTGAGTTATTTTTTCAGTCTTCTTGGTGATTTTTTTCAAGGTCAGGGGTTTTATCTTCTACATCTGAGATCCAACCTTCTGCATGACCTTATCTGCTTTTAATACTTTTGAAGGAGGTTTTGATTTCGTGTGTTACGGCCTTTTGATTGATTCTTTTTTATGGTGTGTATTTCTTCTTTCAGATTGTGGAAGAACTTCCTCACCACCTGCAACTCATTGTCCTTTTTCTCTTCCATCTTCTGGAGTTTGTTGTCTCTCTTCTTTTGCATCTCTGTTAGTTTAGTCACTATGAATATTCTGAAGTCTTTATCTGACATACCTAGAAATTTCCTTGAACTGTCTGTGGATGGTGAGGGATTGTTCTTTTCCCTTGAAGGAGAGATATCTTTTTGGTTTCTCACATTTCTTGTGCCTCTGTGGTAGTTTCGGGTCATCTAATGGATTATACATTTCTTCCTAATCTCTTGGAGTTAAATCTGCGCATTCAGAAGCGTGCAGGAGGAAGTGATCTGCAGTCTCTCTGCAGATACGTTTCCCTGACACTCACCAAGAAACCTGCACTGTTGTCATTGGAACTGGATATTACAAAGGCCTCCTGATTCCATGCAACTGGGCTGAGCTGGGGGGTTTCAGCTGATAGTTCTTAAGTATACAAGAGGAGATGAGCTGTGCTCTCTGTAGCTCTGTCCTTTTCCTTGCTTCTCACTCTGCAGTCTCCCTTCTCTGTTTTTAGTTATTTGGGGAGACTTTACATTTGGCTGATTTGTTGCAGGTTTCTGCAGCTGTAAGCTTGTGCATTTCCCTTTAGCGTGAGGTACTCTGTGTCAGTTTTCTCTCCTCTACTGTGTTTGCAGTGTGGTATCCACAGAGAGAGATTTGAGTTGAAAATATGAAGAGGAATTTCTTCCTTTATGCAGCTCTAAGCCTAGCCAAATTCAGAGGTGTGGCTACTATGCACATTAATCTATCTGCACTCACTGAGTGGAAGATGAGCAGCAAAATAATATAGTAAGATAGGAGAAGAAGAGAATACCAACAGAAAAAAGAATACAAAAAGAGAAACAAAAGACGATAGAAGAATTAAAAAACAAAAACAAAGAGGTGCTCCACGCAGTGTGCAAAATGAGCAGAGCAGTTTGGATTGCCCTTGTCCTGTGTAGGGAGAGGAGAATAAATAATTAGCAAAAGAAAGTATTTAAAAAGGAGAGAGAGTGAGAAAGAGAAAGAAAGAAAAAGAAAAAGAAAAAGCCAAGAAAAAGCCCAGTTTTTTTTCTTCTACCTTTCTAGCTATGGGCCCGGGAGGTTAGTTAGAAGAGGGGGGCTGCAACTCAGGGCTCCTCTGCCCTCACGTTGGTCCCCATATATATAATTTTCAACAAAGAACCTTATATCATGTGTGCCCTCAATTTTTGCTGTTATTTTTCTTTGGTATATATCAAGTTGACAGTGTCTCTTTTTTCACTCCGTTGTGGTATGTCATTCCACAGCCTATCCACCTTGTTTACATGCATTTTTATGTCTATTAAACACATTTTCCTGAGCCCCACACACCACCTTCTAATGGATCATAGGCATGTCACAATCCCATCTCTTTTTTTTTCATTGCAAATGAAATTTTATTTTCCTTTGTGAAAATAAACAACTGGGAATTAAAATTGCTCCAAAAACCATGTAAAGTAAAGAAATACACTCAGAAGAAACATTCAGGATGGTGGGGAGAGGGAGCAGGGTCTTAAAACTTTGGCAGATTAAACTTGCACTAACTCAGGAGTAGGGGCCTGACAGTACAACCAGGTCCTGTCTGCCATTCTGGGATGGTGAAGGGACTCTCAGCTGGCAAAGAGGAGGAACCCAGACGTGTTCACTGAAGAAGTGGTAATCACTTTAAATCCATTTAAATGTGAGGGGATCAATTGAGAGGACTGCTTTCCCCACTGGAAGGTTGAAACTGGCAGAATCAAACCCACCTCCCACTTCACTACTTAAAGACTCAAAATCTGGCTACTATAAAGAAAAAATCAACCCTTGATTGCAGCAAATACCTAACCAGTTCTGTTTTCACAGCAGTGTTATTTTGGGTTGGTGCCGGAGACCTGCTCCAGCCAGGGTGGGTTGAGACTCGACGGAAAGCGACACAGGCGAGAAGAGATTCAGGCAGAGACCTCTATGCTATTTAGCATGTTCTCAGCCGACTACAGTCAGGGCAAGCTCAAGACTGCAGCGTCTGTGGCTAGAAGACATACATATTTATTGAGGGATGTCTAGAGAAGTAGGAGGGGTGAGGGTGAGGTAAAAGATTTACCCTAAGAAATGAGGTATTCAAAGTATGGGAACAATAATCATAAAACATGATGTCTGTAATCAGTCACAGTCCTCAGGACAAGGGAGTCGATTTGTCTGGTGCATTTTCTTCTTAGATCTTGATTACCGGAAAGGGTCTTTTGGATCAGGGGACTTTCAGGAAGCCTGATAACTTCAGTCCCAGGCTGGCTTGATAACTTCAGCTCCAGGCAAGGGCAGCAGCATTGCCGGTTACAAAGGCCTAGACAGAAATCTTGTCTTGTTAAGTAAAGACACGGTTAATATATACTAAAGTGGAATATTTATATTACACCTAAGGGGGTGAGCTTATTGCCCATATGGGAAAGGAATGTGGTCTTGTAAGCAGCTTAATGACTGACCTAAAGGTTACTGTGTACTTGGGACCCTCTATGTGCTTTTCTATACAATGGCTGTGGCTCAGGGGAGCCACAATCTTTCCTTGTCCTGAGATCAAAGGTGGCTCATGGTCTTTGTTTGGGGTATCAGTACCTCGTGGGTGAGTCCCTGAGCCTCTTCCAGCTACTGAGGTCATTTCACCAATTTAGTAGTTTTCCATTAACCCAAACCTTTCTAATGCTATCTATGTAGTCCCCAGTAGGAGAAATGAATGCAGTATCCTTTATTGATATTTTCCAGGCAGGTGGGATGAGTCTCACGAAATAATTCCCATTTGCCACCGCCTTAGGGGTCCGCATTCTTTCAGGATTATTAATTGGTTTTATTGTAAAAGTTACAGTAAGGCTGGGAGTGTTATTTTGCCCTTACTGGGTACCATAATGACAGTAAAGTTCATGGCAGAGAGATTGAAAGCAAAACAGTACAAATGAGCACAACAAACACAGTTGAAACCTTGAGCTCATAACTGTTAGCCTTGCTTGCAGTTCTTCTCAGCCAAGCCTTGCTTAGACATGAGAGGCAGCTCTTTTAGGCTCTGCCTGTGTTGGCTGCATGGCCTCCACCAGGTTGGTTTAGGAAAGGATTACTACCCTTGACACTGTTGATATTTGAGCCTGGAGACTTCTTCACTGTGGGAGCAGTTCTGTGTAGTGCATGGGGATTAGCAGCACCCCGGCATTAAGCCTCTATGTGCCTATCACACTGCTTAGTCATAATTATAAAAAATCTCTTCAGGGGACCAACAGGTCACGCGATGGTTAAGGTGCTGGACACTCCCACACGACCAACTACGATTCGAGTCCCCGGCCTGGTGGCTTGCTTTCTCACTTTCCCTCTCTCTCCTTCTCTTTACATGTCTCTCTCTGGTCAAATTAAAATAAATGCATGAATAAAGAAAATTAAATAATTAAATAACTCTTTTTTAAAAAAATGTATTCAGACATTTCCAATGTCCACTAGTGGACAGAATCACCCCTGGTCGACAACCATGGGTTTAGATAATCTGAGTCTTGTTTTTTTTTGGGTTTTTTTTGGCTTTTTTTTTTGTAGACTTCTACTATGCTGAACTGTCCCTTGGTGGTTTAACAAAGAAGGCATTTCTGTTCAGCAAATGACATACTTAAGGAGCATTAAAGAAATACTGATTTCATGTTCATTATAAAGAAAATAACTGGATTTTTGTTGTCATCTTTGTTTTCCCCCTCTGAAATAAGTTCAATGCAGGGAAATTGACTTTGAGGGCAGTTGACTTTGAGAAAAAATTTTGAAACATTGTCATGTTTAAAAACTCAAAACAATAAATTACTAAGAATAAATTGGGCTTTTTTTCCCATGATACTGTGAAAACATGAAGTATTTAAAGTTGCTCCTAGATCAGCAAAATCAGCATCACCTGGTAACTTGTTAGGAACTACCAGGTCCTAACTCCGATCCTAGTCAGAACCCTGGGGACAAGGCCCAGCGATCTGTGCCTTAGCAAGTCATCTTAGTGGTTTTGTTGAGGACAAAGGGCCAGTGATGGTGCTACTTGTAATATAACTACAAATTCCCAGATTCTACCTTATCTTTTTTTTATTTTTTTATTTTTATTTTTCTGGGGGGAGGGGTTTCACTATAGGGTGCATGCGCTCGCCAGAGAGACAGAAAGCAAGAAATCACTCCTGAGGGGGGATGGCCATGCCGCAGTCCCTTCTCCGTTCTCCTCTTGGATCTTGGGCTTGCACACACACGTCCAGCGTGAATTTAAGCCACCGAGTCCAGGATTCAAACTGCGGTTGACTGTGGGAGTCCAGTGACATAGCCATCATGCCATCTGCTGTTCCTTCTACCTTATTCTTGTTCTCAACCACTATGTTCCCTGATATTTGATGACTGGCTGGCTGTAGGGCTGAGAAGAAACAGGTGTGAAAGTGGAGGTGCAGTTTGCTGATACAGGATATGATGGAGAAGTGAGGAAAATTTGGGGAAAAATATCAGAAATTCAGTTTTAAATCTACTAAGTTTAAGATGTTGAATAGGAAGTTTACCATTTTTCTCTCTCACTTCCTTTAATATATCCTGCATTTTACATTAATAAAGATACTTACCTTTTCAGATATGTCCTGGAATTTCTGGTCTGAGGGCCCTTGCTTATCTTGTACTTACTTTCTGGAATCTCTATTCTCTTTTATCAGAATCTGCCCAGATCAGATGCTGCCTCCTTCATGCCCATTCAAATGTTAGCAGTCCCTCTCTGGGTTCACTGACACTTTGCTTATGCTTCGTTTATGATTTATAACCATGTTGTATATCAGCTAAAACAGTACTACTCAAATGTAGTCCATGGACTAGGTAGTGGTTTGCAGATTGTTACTGGTCTACAGTGAAGTGAAGGGATTGTACTAGAATCAAAGCCCAAGTAAGTAATTTAGTTCAGTTGACATTTTTTCATAGACTGTTTTCTTGGGGCAAGCAGGTAACATAGTGGTCAAGGCACTGGACTCCCATGTGGATGAGCATAATTTGGGTTCCAGACATGGTGGCTTCAAACTCATGCTGGGCATATGTGCTTCATGTCCAAAATCCCAAGAGGAGAACGGAGGGGAAGGGATTGTGGTGTAGTGATTTCTCACTTTCTATCTCTCTGGAGAGTTTATACTGTAACAAAATACTATAGTAAAATACTCTCTCTCAAAAAAAATCTTTTCTCACAAGGAAACAGTGTATTGGTTCCCACTAACAGGAAATTTGTGTGACCTGGCCCTTTGAACAGTATTGCAATGACTGTATGACATTTGGTATTGCTTTAGTTGTCTATAGTTCCTTTCCCATTGCCTTGCACATAGTACACATACAGTGAAGATGTATTGGATGAATGAATGATATACCGTAAGGAGATACAGTAAATTGGTTTTCTGACTTGAAGGAGGAAATAATTCAGTGGATACATCCTATATCACAGAGAGAAAGCTGCTGGGATGTTAAATAATCTTTACATACCCATGTAAAAACCATTGAGCCATTTAATTTTTAATTTCCATTTTTACATTTATGAAGCACTTTATACTAGGCACGTGCTCTTTTAATTTTCACAACAATCTTATGCAAGAAGTACTATCTACCACTTTGCAGATGAACAAAGTGAGGACAGAGAAGTTCAATTAGTTATCCAAGGTCATGCCTACTAAATGGCAAAGTCATGATTTGGTTCCAAATAGTTTGGCTTCAGAGCTCATGTTCATAATCATCCCCTTTTAATTCCTGTTCTGATATTTGACCAGAGAAAAATCATTCAGAAAGCATTCCAAGCCTAGAAACAGAATTTTGAAAAAGCAGCTGAATGACTAGAGAAAAGGGATGTTGCCCATGAAAACAAAAGGTACAAATAAAAAAGAGAGGGATGCTTGACGTGGTGCAGAGAGCAAACATATCTTTTGGCCATTTAAAAAAAGAATGGAAGAGGCAGTCCAAACCATTATTTGAAAGATAAGGTAATTTTTTAAAACAGAAGTAGAAAAAAAATGCCATTGGTTAAAATCAAAACACAACTTAGAAACCTAAGTATCTAGCCTCCTGTAGCTCTTCTAGAAAGATGAAATTGAGGTATTTTGAAAACACTTTTGTTTATTTAAAGACATTTTTCTCTTGCTATCTTTTTTTTTTTTTAATCTTTAGTCTATTCAGAATTGGAAAACTAAAAAGGAGCAAAAAAAAGAGGAACTTTTCAAGTTAAAAGGAAAGGCAGATAACATACCTGTGCTTTTTCACGATAAAGAAGATAATCAAAAGCATAAAGAGGCACAAAGAAAGAAACAGAAATTGGCAATTGAAGCTTGGAGAAAACAGAAAAGTATAGAAATGTCAATGAAATATGCTTCCCAGTTAAGAGAAAAAGAAGAAAAAGAGAAAAAGCACCAGAAGGAACGACAACGCCAGTTTAAATTAAAATTACTGCTAGAAAATTATACCCAACAGAAGAAAGAACAAGAAGAATTTTTGAGACTTGAAAAAGAGACAAGGGAAAAGGCAGAAAAGGCAGCAAAAAGGAAAATTGTTGCCAGTGAAATTTCCAGGTTTCAAGAAAGAGTAAGTAAATATATTTCCTAAAGACTATAAAGATGTGACACATGGAAGTATTACTTCTAGACTCAGCTGAACAAAAGTCAAGTACTTCCTATATACAGAACCTCTGCAGAACCATCAGCGTGCCAGAATGAGCAATCCATGCTCCTTGATTTCCAGTAGGTTAAGGTCTATGGGAAAGACACGTGCCAAGTGGTAAATAATTCTTGTGGTGACTGAGATGTGGACAGAGTATTTTAGAAAGTGGAATACACAGGGAGGGATGCTTATGGCTGTCAGACAGAAGGTGATGCTGAAGATAGAATCTTTTTTTTTAATTTAAAAAAATTTTCTAAAGGGTACATGTGTGCTTTCTGAGAGATGTATAAGTAAACTAGAGAAAGTAAGAGAGGTTAAGAAAGCACTTCCCTTAGGGGATGGTCATGTAACAGTCCTTTCTCTAGTCTCTTGGGATTTGGGGCATGCACACATGTGCCCAGTATGTTTTTCAAGCTGCCAGGTCAGTACTTGAACCGCACAGTTGGCCCTGTGGGATCTAGCCACCTCAACAACCATGCCACCAGCGGGCCCTAGTCGAATGTTGAAAGAGAAGAGAAGGGGAGATACTTCCTCACAGAGGGAATAATAGCTTGGAAAAGTGTACCGGTGTGCTTTATAGGGGAATATTCTTAGGACATCAAGGGGGAGCTTGGAACTAGCAGAGAATGAGGCTAGAAAGGTAGCTACAGTCCAAGCCATAGATTTCACTTTCCCAACCAGATGTCTTCCCTGCCAAATCAGCTGGTCTTTTACCCATCCGTGATTTGCTCATTTGTTCACTGTGGCTCTGTGCACCAGAGTGTAAGCTCCATGAGGACAGAATTTTGTGTCTTTTGTGTCCTAGGGTTAGGAGCATTATAGACACTTGATACATTCTTAAAGGAATCAAGGTTATAACTTGGAGGTAAGATTATAAGTAATTTTAAACAAATGCATACATGAAAAATGCTAATCAAGACACAGGGAAATTTGAAATGAAACAAAAAAACCTTTGAAAAGAAAAAAGTGCAAAAGTTTTATCAAATGATAAATGAGACTTCAGTAAGTTCATAGAGTGCTATGTTGTGAGAAAATTATATATGGATTGCAAAATATTTTGCACCCAGATAAACTCATACTTTTAATTCTATTTTACCATGACCTTTTTGAAGACATCTCCCCACTTTAACTCTTAAGAGTGTAACTGTTATGAATAGTGAGGTGCATCAAACAATATAGTAAAAATATCTATAAAGCAAATAAGGGAGGTAAAAAGAAAAATAACAGGCAAAACATAATGGAAATTTTAGTACTTTTATTTTAGTCCATATATTAAAAATCTGCTTAAATAACAAAGATCCCATGCTTCCTCATGCCCCCAAATGGTAAGCAAGACATATAATAAAAACCTTAAAAAAAAGATAACCCTGGGACTAGCAGTTGACATAACGGCTATGTTGCTGGACTCCCATGTAGTCGACCATGGTTTGAGTCCCGAACCCAGTGGCTTAAACTCATTCTGGGTACACGCGTGTGTGTGCCCAAGATCCTGAGAGGATAATGGAGAAGGGATTGCGGCGTGGCCATCTCCCCTGAGGAGTGATTTGCTTTCTCTCTGTCTGGTGAGCGCACATACTCTATAGCAAAAACCTCTCAAAAAAAAAAAGATAAAAAAAGATAACCCATTTAATGAAATATTAAATGAGAGCTCCAAAACCAGACATATCTGTATTGATAATTCACCCCTAATAGAAAAGGACTTTTTGATTGAACCTTAAAATAAGCGACACTTCTAAAAAAAGAGGTACAGAAAATACATGCACACCTTAACTTTATATTCTGAGAAAACAAAGCACTAATCCTCTGTTGAAACAGTTAATATAAAATCAGCTAAAGTAATTTTGCTTGCAAACAACTAAGCTTTGAAACAAATTCTAGTCACTTTTACTTTCCTAATGTTACGTGTTTTTTTTGTTGGTGTATTTTTTTTTAGGATTTACACAAACTGGAATTGAAAATTATAGATAGACAGGCAAAGGAAGCTGAAAAGGCAGAAAAACAAAGGAGACTGGCAAAGTTAAAAGAAAAGGTATTCTGTCCTGAGATTATTTTTGCTGTTACTGTCCTAATTCCCTAATTGTAAGGAGACAACATCAAATCTTATTATTTATTTTGGTCTCATCTACTTTAAGTTTATCTAATAGCAAGTATTTTTAAAAAACTGATTTATGTTATTAAAGATCTTACTGGTACAAACAGTTCATATAAATTAACTTGTACTATTTTACTTTTTCTTTTTTTAAGAGAATTTTGCTGTAGGGCACATGCACTTGCCGGAGAGACAGAGACGGAAAGCCAGAAATCACCCCTCAGGGGGATGGCCCCATAGCAGTCCCTTCTCCTCCAGTCTCCTCTCAGGATTTTGGGCACTCACGTACGCACACACACACACCTGGCTTGAGTTTTAAGCCCCTGGGTCCAGGATTTGAACTGTGGTCAACTACATGGGAGTCCAGTGACGTAACCATTACACCATCTGCTAGTCCCAGCACTGTTTTACTTTGATTACAGGTTGAAAACAATGTTGAAAAACAAAGGAGACTGGCAAAGTTAAAAGAAAAGGTATTCTGTCCTGAGATTATTTTTGCTGTTACTGTCCTAATTCCCTAATTGTAAGGAGACAACATCAAATCTTATTATTTATTTTGGTCTCATCTACTTTAAGTTTATCTAATAGCAAGTATTTTTAAAAAACTGATTTATGTTATTAAAGATCTTACTGGTACAAACAGTTCATATAAATTAACTTGTACTATTTTACTTTTTCTTTTTTTAAGAGAATTTTGCTGTAGGGCACATGCACTTGCCGGAGAGACAGAGACGGAAAGCCAGAAATCACCCCTCAGGGGGATGGCCCCATAGCAGTCCCTTCTCCTCCAGTCTCCTCTCAGGATTTTGGGCACTCACGTACGCACACACACACACCTGGCTTGAGTTTTAAGCCCCTGGGTCCAGGATTTGAACTGTGGTCAACTACATGGGAGTCCAGTGACGTAACCATTACACCATCTGCTAGTCCCAGCACTGTTTTACTTTGATTACAGGTTGAAAACAATGTTAGTAGAGATGCCTCAAGGCTTTACAAACCTACCAAGGGTTGGGAAGAACGAACCAAAAAGATAGGACCAATGGGCTCTGGGCCACTTCTACATATCCCACACAGGTAAAAGGAGTTAAAATGGGTGTTCACTTTTTAATAATTTATAACTACATGTTTGTTTATTTTATGTAATTTTTTTTTTTCCTCGCGAGAGCATGCCCACACTCATCAGTGTGCATGCATACCTCCCAGTGGAGCATGGTCATATAGCAATCCATTTTACCCATTTCTCCATCCTGTCAGGATTTTGGAAACACACATATTGCACACATGTTCAGTGCATTTTTCAACCTGGGGACCAAGACTTGAACTGCAATTGGCCACATGTAATTCTTTGTGCACAGTGCTTAACCACCTTGCTACAGGGCTAGGCCTGTTTTATGCAGTATCTATATGTATATATATATATTTTTTTTTTTTGGAGAGATTTTCGCTCTAGGGCGCGTGCGCTCACCAGACAGACAGAGAGAGACATAGAGACAGAAAGCGAGAAATCACCCCCCAGGGGGATGGCCACGCTGCAATCTCTTCTCCTCCATTCTCCTCTCGGGATCTTGGGCACGCACATGCACCCGGTGTGAATTTTAAGCCACCGGGTCCGGGACCCGAACCGCGGTCGACTACGTGGGAGTCCAGCGATATAGCCATTATGCTAACTGCTGGTTCCCTCTATATGTATATTTTACAGCAAATAGTTGATAAAGGAAATCTGCATACAGTTTTAAAGTTAACATTTAACAAAATAGATTTTTTAAAGAAATTTCCTGTATATTTATAACTGCTCTTTATTTTTTCTCTCCTTAGGGCTATTCCAACTTGGAGACAAGGATTATAGAGAAGAATATGAGAGAATGAACTACTGTTCAGTTTATGAAAATGTTAGCATATTTAATTATACCAGGAGACAATGACAACCATGTTCTTTACATATCACTAGCATAGATAAATTATTGTGCTGTATGTTAATTGAGAGGTATTAAATGTCATGAGGCATTGTTTTTTAGTATTTCCTCTTCTACCAAGAGAGTATTTAATGTATATGTTGGCCTATTATTGATGTAAAAGTTATTTAAATAAGTTTATGTTATGAACTATTTCATTCAATTACTCAAAACATTTCAAAGGTACTTAGTTTTGTCATAGCACAGCAAAATAAATTGGGACACTCATAGAGTCAGTTTTTAAAACGAAATTTTGTAACTTTTATAACTTGGTGGTAAGTTAACTTGTGTAACAAAAGTGAAAAGTGATTTTTTTTAAGAATTGTGAAATAAGTACTTTTTCTAAGTTTAACAAATTGATCATTTGTCAGTTATTACATTTTTGTGTAATAAATATTTTGTATTTGTTGGAAGCATGCTTTTATATACAGATTATTTATTTTTAAAATATGTCTTTTACTTCATATACCCTAGCAATTGTAATCTTTTTGGTTTCCTTCAGCCTAAGAGTTCTATTCCTCCAGCCTTTCTGGAATTCAGACATACGTAAAATCTTTCTTTCACATCTTCCTAGCTACTGCAGTTTTCATTTCATTGGACTCTACGTGGCCAACCACAGTTCTGTGTCCCAAACTCAGCTTGAAAATCATGCTGGGCACGTGTGCGTGTGTGCCCAAGATCTCGGGAGAAGAATGGAGCAGGGGTTGCAGCATGGCCATCCCCATGGAGAATGATTTCTCAGATTTCACTGTCTCTGTGTCTGTCTTTCTCTGACAAGTGCACATAACCCGCCCAAGGCAAAATTCTAAAAATAAAAAGGAACTTAAAATTTTTTTTCTAAACTTTTTTGTAATAAAAATAGTAGTTTAACTTTTCATATTATAAAATCTTAATTCCTAACTTTAATTGGTTTTCCTTTTATAGAAAAGGTGCTATATTCATAAAAATTATAAGGAATTTGTTTCTTATAAATTTTATCCTAGAGTTCCTTTAATTGATACTTGATACGTTTAGGTTAATGACTCAAATTTACTATGAATAGTAACCCAAACTTTTTATATCAGTTAATACTCAAAGTAGATAGCTTCTGGGTTATCCCTATGGCCTGGTGGTTGAGGAAGTCAGATCTCACATGGATAACAAAAGTTTGAGTCCTAGACCCTAAGTCTTGAGAACCATGCTGGGGACATGTGCATGTGTGCCCCGAATCCTGGCAGAATGGAAAATGGAGATGAAAGAACTGAGGCATGACCCTTTCAGGGAATGCTTTCTTCCCTCCAGTGAGCATGCACTCTCTCTGGCAGCAAAACAAAAACAGAACAACAATAACAACAAATGGCTTCCAAATTTTGGAACCTGAATTCTGATTTACCATTATTAGTACAGAATGAGAAAACATAAAAAGTTCTTAGTGAAGAATGCACATTTTGGGAACCAGCAGTTAGCGTAATGGCTATGTCGCTGGACTCCTACATAGTCGACCGCGGTTCGCATCCCGGACCCTGTGGCTTAAAACTCACGCTAGGCGCGTGTGTGTGCGTGCCCAAGATCCTGAGAGGAGAATGGAGGAGAAGGGATTGCGGCATGACCATCTTCCCTGGGGTGTGATTTCTCGCTTTCTGACTCTGTCTCTGTCAGGCCAGCGCATGCGCCCTATAGTAAAAAAGCCTCTTGAAACAAAACAAAACAAAATAAAAACATATTTTGTTACTTGTTACCTACAACTTTTTAAAAATGGTTTGAAGCAAGATGAAAATATAGAATGATACAAAGAAACTT
Organism: Tupaia belangeri chinensis; assembly: GCF_000334495.1. Taxonomy (NCBI): domain Eukaryota; kingdom Metazoa; phylum Chordata; class Mammalia; order Scandentia; family Tupaiidae; genus Tupaia; species Tupaia belangeri. The sequence continues at coordinate 74,444 of NW_006204127.1, forward strand.
TAAAATGGCATGCCTTCAAGATTCAGAAAACTAAATGTTTCTATTGTGTTGCTTTTTTTTATGTGTTACTTTTTGTTGCATACAAATGCAACTTTGTTTTCCTTTTTAATAGAGTTTTGCTATAGGGCAAATGAGCTCACTAGAGACAGAAAGCTAGAAATCACCCCTAGGTGGGGAGCGGGTGGTGGCCACAACACAGCCCCTTCTCCTCTGTTCTCTCCTCTCAGGATTATGGGCATGTGCACATGGGTGCCAGACTGGAACTGCAGTTGGCCATGTGGGAGCTCAGAGGTGTCACCATTTCACCATCTGCTAGTCCCTTATTTTCTTTTTTAAAGGAAGGAAAGTATGTAAATTCCTCTGAAGAATTAATCTTTTCAACTGAGTTGGAATTAAATGAAATTTATCATTTAGATGTTTTATATGAAAAATGTAGAATAACTAGGTCATAGAAGAGATGCCAAGCATTTCTTATATTGGTTTAAAAAATACAATTATAAGAACACACTGGGCATGTGTGTGTGTATACCAAAAATTCTGATAAGGAGAAATATAGGAAAAAGGATTATGGTGTAACCATGCTCTGTTGGGGGTGGGGTGGGATGGGGTGGGGTGCTTTCTCTTACTCTAGCATGCCCTCTGGCTAAAAATAACAACTACAAGAAACTTAGGGGGAAAAAACACTAAAGAAAAAATGTTGTAAAGCATTCATAATTCTAAGTTAACTTTTCCCAAAATATGTCTATAGTTTAAAATAGGTACAGTCATAGAGTATGTATTAGTTATCATGCTGTGATCATTTAATTTTTATATTACTGATCTTTTCCTATGTTCCTATGATTACAGCATTATTATTTACTGGCTAAATAATATTCAATTATATAGATGTTCTATCTTCCTATACTTCTAAGACTTGAGCTACTTACACTTCTTAGCTAAAAACGGAGTGGCATTTTTTGTGGGGCTTAGATTTTGTCATGCATATACCAGAATTCTGGTATGGTCCAAAGTACTCATATAAAGCCTTTTACTTACGTAGGAGGTTTATTTTCTCTCAATTTCTTCATCATAGTAATTTTTTTCCTCCAGATTTGGATCAGATGAAATACTTGGCTTCTCTAATTTAATTCAGGTTGATTAAAATTGTCTTAATGAGCATGTTTAGAATGTGCATAGTTGATCCTAGCAAGTTAAATTTATCTGCTATGACTCCACTTTGCATATTCTCAGGCATTCCTTAGTGTGTGAGAGAAGTGTCCTTTTTTCTTTTCAATAGATTTTTGCTACAGGGTGTGTATGTTTGCGAGAGAGACAAAAAAAGAAAGGGGATGGCCATGCTGCAATCCCTTCTCCTCCGTTCTCCTTTCAGGATTTTGGGCAGGCATGTTTCAAGCTGCCAGATTTGGGACTCGAACCATGGTCGGCCACGCAGGAATCCCATACCTTAGTCATTATGCCACCTGCTAGCCCCAAGAGAGACATCTTAATTGTAAAATCACAGAAATGCCTCTAGACTGGTGTATACCTGGGCATACCTTAAGATCAAGGCAAACCTATCTACTGTATTTATAGGGAAGCACCAGAGACTGAGCCTTTGTTTTTTTTGTTGTTGTTGTTTTATTATTCATACATTAAATTGCTATACATCATTTAGATTGTGAAGAGACTTTACCCAGCATGATATACACCTCAGTCCAGTTCAATTGAGACCACCACACACAACCCCGTCAACAGATAATAAACCTTATCTGTGTCCCACAAGTGTCTTACCACTCCAGTCCCCCCCCAACTTTCCTACACTCTTCCCCTCTCACATTCTTTCCACTTTGTCTCTAGTGTCCATTACAATTTTTAATACTTTTATGTTCTCTAGTCTTTCAGTCTCTAACAAAGTACAGACATTCAGTATATGTTAAGTGGAGACATGCAGTGTCTCTCTTTCATAGCCTGACTTGCTTCACTCAGCAACAAATCTTCCATATTTGCCCAATTTCTATCAAATTCCAGGGCCTTTTTTTTTAATGGCTGAATAGTATTTCATGGAATATATGTGCCACAATTTTTCAATCCATTCATCTGTTTGTGGACATTTGGGTTGGTTCCAAGTTTTAGCAATTGTGAATAACGCTGCAATGAAAATAGTTGTGCAAGCGCTTTTCTGAGTGCTCTCCTGTCCTTTGGGTAGATACCCAGGAATGGAATTGCTGGATCACATGGAAATTCTATGTGAAGGTCTTTGAGGAACCTCCATATCGTTCTCCACAGTGGCTGAACCAACTGAGCCTTTGTTAAAGCAGTATTTGTTGTTTGTTTTCCAATGTCTTTTATTATTTTAAACATTCAATCACTATACATCATTTGGCTTGTAAAGAGAATTTACCCAACATGAAATACTCCTCAGACCAGTCAAGAATACTATACACATTATCAACAGGTAATAGACCATTTCTGTGTCCCAAAAATGTCTTGCCTCTCTTATTCTTTTTCTCCCTGATTTCCTTCCCTATACTTTCCCTTTCTCCCAACCTCCTTCCACATTGTCTCCAGTGTCCATAACTATTTTCACTGCTTTTATATCCTCTAATTAAAACAGTATTTGTAAAATGAATAGGTAGGAAGTAGTTGCAATACCAAAAATTACTCAAGGTGCTTTGTATTGTTGAATAAGTATAAGGACTGTGGCCCACAGGGTACATATAAAAAAAATTAAAAAAAAAAAAACCAGTTTATAAAAAAGTTAATTAAAATCACACCCACATTTCCTTTGGCTAAGTTGATTACGAAGACCCTAATGTAGGCCTGATCTTTGAGTGAATCCTTACCTCCTAAGAATGCCTCCTTTTAAACGAAATAGTATGTTGCTGAAACAACTTAAATCCCTGTTTTTGAAGAAAGTCCTTTAAACATTTCATTTTTTCTGATATTCAGATAGTTAGTGAACACATTTAGTTTTCTGCTGTTGCAAGTTGATCCATTTCTGGCAAAAGAGACTCAAAAAGTAAAGCTGTAAGATATGTGAAATAAAATGATGCACAGCCTTACACGTATGGATATGTATATTATGTACCTTTTGTATATAACACGTATTTTAAAGAGAGACCTAGCATTTTGAGAGAATTAGGTCAGTCTCAACTCTTGTTAGTAAACATCTAGCTCCACAGTTTTGGTTTGTAGGTTTAGTTTCCCAATCCATTTAGCTTAAAACTGGTCACGAACAGAGCCCCTTAGCAAATTTACACTGACTCATCACGTTTTCGTACACACTGTGCACAGATTTTTCAGTGCCAGGATTTTCTCAAGGCAACCTTGAAACTTTTGACCTTGCCCTTCTTTTCAAATATCGGATGGAGGGATGTACCGGCTGGGTTTTACAGGTCAGCGCTTCCAAACCTCAGAGACGTAGCGCGCTGCCCGTGAGAAATCAGACAGACGCCTTCGCCCAAGATTTCCAGAGCATACAATGCAGTTTCAACCGCCAACGCGGTAGCGGCGAGCGTGCGTCCCTCACGCGCTCAGCGCCCCGAGGTCACCCAGGGCTTAGGTCACGTGGTGGAACGATTGCTTCCGGGTCGCGGTGGACGTCGCTTCCGGAGCAGCATGGCGGCCGCCGAGGACGCGAGGCTAGCGGGGAGCGGCGAAGGAGAGCGGCTGGATTTCCTGAGAGATCGGCACGTGCGGTTCTTTCAGCGCTGCCTCCAGGTCTTGCCGGAACGCTATTCTTCCCTGGAGACGAGCAGGTAACTCGTGGCCACAGTGAGCGGGGCGGGCATGAGGCCCCGTCCCCGGAAAGCGCGGCAGAGCGACTGCGGACTGGGCGCCACGGGCGGCGGCCACCGCCCACCCGGCCCTGACAGGGCCTCTTCCCAGGCCGCCCGGCGGACGCCCTCGCTCCCGCGAGCTGCGGCGGGAGGGCTTGGGAAATGGTAGCGGGAATAGTGCACAAATCCATTCCCGCCCTTCACTTCGCAAGCATTTCTCCGGTCGTCTGAGTTTCCTCTCTCGCTCTCCCAGAGCCTGTGAATCACTTTGCCTCTTTACTTACGAGTATAGGGGCAAAAAGACCTAGCGTTTGTTGTATTTTAGAGACACGTACATGGCACTTCTGTGCTTCCATTTTCCTCTTTAGTCACCAGCCTGTGTGGTGGTTGGTGCAGCAGAGTCGCTAAGGTCTGAGTATAAATTTACTTTGGAAAAATTGGAAATCTAATGGCAGGCGAGAGAGGTACGGTGTTGCGTGAAGCAGCCTGCTAAAATGTATTTTGTACTTGCCTTGGTAAGGTTGGTGTGGGCTGGAGAGGGCAGTCTGGTTGAGGCTAAGAAACTGCTGTTCGCGGTAAGGAAGCGATCTGGGCTCCGCGTTGCTGATTTTCATTGAGACTTCAAAGCTGCATGAGACTGGATGGGAAGAAACAACAAATTGCCTTCCTTTCTTTCTTTTTTTTTGGTGGGGGTGGAGAGGTTTTCGCTATAGGGCGCGTGCGCTCGCCAGACAGAGAGAGACATAGAGACAAAGCGAGAAATCACCCCCCAGGGAGGATGGTCACACCTCAGTCACTTCTCCTCCATTCTCCTCTCAGGATCTTGGGCACGCACGAACATGCGCCTGGCTTGAGTTTTAAGCCACCGGGTCCCGGACGTGAACCGCGGTCGACTACGTGGGAGTCCAGCGACATAGCCATTACACTAACTTCTGGTTCCTGAGATTGCCTTTACTTCTAACTCCTCACGTTTTCTGAATTCTTCTGGTGGATTCTGAACACCAAATGATTGCGTCAGTTTGGGGATTTTTATAAATTACTTATGCACATGTGGTCAAGAAGTACATTTAATACGGGCAGGCACTAGAGTGCAATTGAACAAGACAGACATGAAATTTCAGTAGAATTCTGTGCTATGCACTACTACCCAGTTCATGGGGGTTTGTGCAAAAAGCAGGTGACTAAGCCCGGCTTCTTAAAGGAGGCCCTCTCTGTTTGCCCTTTTCATTCACCACCTGACATATTATTCACTAGTTTGTTTACTATCTTTCACTGGATTGTAAACTTCATGAAGGCAGGATCCTTATCTGTCTTGTTTATCTCTGTAACACTAGGGCTTCTCTGACCTTTATGGTAGCCACAAGCCACATTTGTCTATTAAAATTTGAATTAATGAAATCAAATTAAAAATTCAAGTCATCTATTTCAGTAGCCACCATATTGGCCAGTGGCTATTGTTTCTTTCATTTTGAACATTTTCATTATCTCAGAAAGTCCTACTTGGCAGCATTACACAAGTATCTTGAATGGTATCTGGCACATGAGAAGCACTAAGGAAGTATCTGTTGAATGACATGAGCTAAGTACTGAAGGAGGAACAGATTCTTAGGAGGGAAAAAAAAGAGAAAGAACAAAACATTATTTATATTTCTCCCTCCATCCACAAGTATTAATTTAATGGCAAAAATTACGGTTTTGTATACATATACCTAAATTACAATTTCCAAAACTCAGTTCATCGATTGTAGTAATAGAGAATGTTAAAACTATATTGATAAATCATATCATGGGAATTAATTATATGTGAATTCAAAGCATTTGGATTACAAAAACTCTTTTATTGTATTGTTAAATTGTGATTGTTAAAGATTGTTATTACAGGTCTGTAGTTACATTTTTAAAATATCATTGTGGTTGATATATTCTTCAGAATACTAGCTGGGACAAAACCATATAGAAAAATATATGTTGGCATTTATTGTGTAATTTTGCTTACAGCATAAGTAAAACAGCAAAAACTGTCTGGTTTAATAGCTAATTTAACAGTTGATTCAAGACTAGTGTTATGTGTAGGATCTACACCAGACATTGTAATGCCTTGGTTGCATTGGTTAAATGATATTAATTATATCCTTTGTATGTCTAATGCCTGTCACTTGAATAGAATTTTTTTTTTACAATTTCTGGTTTCCTCGTGGCTTGCTTAATAATCACATTTAAGGTAATTGCATGTATCAGGTTTTTTTCTGTTTTTCCCTCTTTTTTTTTTTATTTTTTTTCACATTATTTATTATTTGTTTTTTGTATATACTTTCAATCATATTGTTTGGCTAACAATGAGACCATTTCGATATGTGCACATTTCTCCCCAGACCCGTTGATCAAAATATCTTTAACAGATAACACCACACCACACCTCCCCATCCGGTCAATGCTCTTCCTCTGTATCCCTTCTCCAAATGTCCTTCATTAGGCCCCACTCCTCCACATACACCTCGTCTGACATTCACACCCATCTCTTGTGTTTGTTCAACCGTTAGTCAATCAGTTTCAGTCATAGAATGCAGACATACAGTATATGTTAAGTGGGAACATACAGTGTCTCTCCTTGATAGCCTGGCTTGCCTCACTCAGCAGTACATCTTCCATATTCTTCCACTTTCTGTCAAAAGCCAGGGTTCTGTTGGTTTTTATGGCTGAGTAGTATTCCATAGAGTATATGTGCCACAGTTTTTCAATCCATTCCTCCATACGGGAGCATTTGGGTTGGTTCCATGACTTAGCAATCGTGAATAGTGCCACAATAAACATCGATGTGCAAGCACTTTCCCAGTGAAGAATTCTTCTGTCCTTTGGGTAGATACCGAGGAGTGGGATCCCTGGA
>NW_006204127.1:84637-100960 GCF_000334495.1 Tupaia belangeri chinensis
GGGTTGATTCTATTTGGGGTCCTTTGTATTTCTTGGGTGTGGATGGTTGAGTGCCTCTCTAGACTTGGGAAATTTTCTTCCAGGATTTCATGGAATAGATTTTCCATTCCACTATTAGTTTCTTCACCTTCTGGGATGCCAGTTATTTTGATGTTTGGGCATCTAATGGCATCCAGTATTTCTCGTATATTATCCTCATGTTTTTTTGTTATTTTCTCGATTTTTTTGGTGTTTTTTTCTAAGTCAGAGATTTTATCTTCTGCATCAGAGATTCCATCTTCAGCATGGTCTAATCGGCTCTTAGTACTTTCCAGAGAGTTTTCAATTTCTTGTATTATAGACTTTATCTCTAATAGTTCCTTCTGATTCTTTCTCAGAGTACCCATTTCTTCCTTCATATCCTGGAAGGACTTCCTAATTTCCTGCAGTTCGTTGTCTCTTTTCTGTTCCAGTTCACATAATTTGGTCACCATGAATGTTCGAAATTCTTTGTCATTTTGGTAACATCCTCCATATTTACGATACACGGAGGATCGTTTTCCTTTGTTGGAGACATATTTCCTTGTTTATTCAGACCTGAGACTCCTTTTCTACTTCTAGCCATTGGAAGATGTATTCCCTTTGAAAACCTCTTAGGGGAGTGTTTCTCCCACTACGAGTAGGAGTGTTTCTTTTTGGTCAGGAACATATGTTTGCTGAAGTCTCTTTTCTGTTGTTTATACCAATGTGCTCTCAAGATAGGAACTCTACTGAGGTATCTAAAAAGCAGTATTTCCCTTCTCACAGGTTGATCAGTACAAGGGAGGATCCCAGAGACACTTGCATTACTAGGGAATTTTAGATGTGTGATTCTAGACCTGTCTAGTCCCTCTATCAGAGTAAGAAGTGCAGAGGAGAGGATAATATGAAATGAAATGAAAGACAACAGAGAGAGATAAAGAAAAAGTCGCGCACCACGCAATTTCACCAGAGGCTTCTAGTTGGACCTGTTGCCTGCGGCCTGGAAGGATAGTCTGTGAAGAGAGGCAGAGCTAGGAATTAGCAATGGAATAGGTGGGCTCCAAGGGGAATAAAAAGAAAAAAAAGCCACAGAAAATTTCTATCTACCTACCAAGGAGGTGGAGTCGGGCTGGGGAGACTGGAAGTGGGGTGGGGGTCAGAGATGACCCTCCCTCAGAGTCCCTTGGTGACCAGAGGCTTCTAGTTGGACCTGTTGCCTGTGGCCTGGAAGGACAGTCAAGGAAGTGGAGTCGGGCTGGGGAGTCTGGAAGTGGGGTGGGGGTCAGAAATGACCCTCCCTCAGAGTCCCTTGCTGACCAGAGGCTTCTAGTTGGACCTGTTGCCTGCGGCCTGGAAGGACAGTCTTGCATGTATCAGTTTTGTTGTGATTTTTTTTTCAGCTTTTTCCCTTTTCTGATGCAGTCTTAAGTTTGATGCTCACGAAGAAGTTTCAATCTTAGCAAAGGAGACTAGTCTTAAAATTTCTACTCATACTAGAACCTTAAGACAAAATGTGTTGACTAAATCATACTTCTTACCTGGTATTGAAGCATTTATTGAGTACCCGTAGTGTGTCTGGATTTGGGGGATGTGGCATCACCAGTGCAGGTGTACCTCTGTGCATTATTATTTTTTTTTTACCAGTATATATGAAACAAGTTACTTAGGTGAACTGGATATTACCATTTGTATTGGGATAATGGGAATTAGAGTAGATTTTTAATTGATGGTCAAAATAGTGGCTATTTTCTAATATGTTTTTACCAGTCCAGCTGCTATAAAAGAAAGATTTAGGCAATTAGTTTTTGTTTTACAAGACATTTATGATCTACCTAGTCTCATATTCTTTCATTTTTTTCCTATATATTTCATATTATAATTTCTCTGTTGTCTGTCATTTTGAAATTGTCCTGTTCATTTCCTCCCCTATCTCACAAATATCAGTCTAGCAGTCTAATATCTCTCAAAGCTTGATGGTGAGAGGCTTTTACATCAACAGCACACATGAACCTTGGCTTTCTCCTTGATCTTCTGTGTTGAACTCAATGTCTGGGCCTGGGAATCTGCATTTATACAATAAACATCCCAGGTGATAGTGATATACACTATGGTTTTTTTTTTGGGGGGGGGTTGCTATAGGGTGCATGCGCTCGCCAGACAGAGAGACAGAAAGCAAGAAATCACTCCCCAGGGGGGATGGCCACACCGCAATCCTGTCTCCTCCATTCTCCTCTCAGAATCTTGGGCACACATGCACACATGCCCGGCAGTGTATACACGAAGTTTTGAGACTGCCTGAGAGGTGAAACAAATAAGCAAGCAGTTTATTACACTACTTCTGGGACCAGCAGGTGGCGTGGTGGTTAGGGCACTGGGCACTCCCACATGGCCGACCAGGGTTCAAGTCCTGAATCTGGTGGCTTGCTTTCTCACTTCCTCCTTCTCTCTCTCTCACCTGCTGTCTCTCTCTGGTCAAACTAAAAATAAATAAATAAATAAAATGAATGAATAAATAAAATAAAATAATAATAAAAAAAAGAAAACAAAAAAGAAATACTTTATTACACTACTTCCAGCTCTGAGATGCACATCTCTAAGAACTCAGGTGATGCTGTTACAGAGAGACAGAAAGTGAGGACCCCCCCCCGGGGGGGGGGATGGCCATGCCGCAATCCCTTCTCCATTCTCCTATCAGGATCTTGGGCACGCACGCACACGCACCTTGTGTGAATTTAAGCCACTGGGTCCAGGACTTGAACTGTAGTCGACAACATGGGAGTCCGGTGACATAGACATTATGCCAACTGCTGGTCCCAGTTCTGTAGTATTTATTGGGCCATCTATGTGCTAGTATTTTAACTTCATGATTGATTCTAATGTGAATTCTAGGGCTCTCTCTTCACCTACATTGTTATCAATTTTATTTGTGTTCCTATTTCTCAATGTAGCTGCTAGTTTATAATTTTAGTATTATGCAATATGACTTAACCATGGCCCCATGTGAGATCTAGCCAGGAAAGCAGTCCATCATCAAAAACACAGGGAGATAACAGTAAAGGAAGGGGTTGTACCACCAGAAACTGGCAGAACAAGTGATCCAAAATTTGGGAATCTAGTCAACTTCTGTACATCTGGTTTCCAGTGTATTCCCAAATTGTCACTCACTGCTCTAGCCTGACAGAACAGTTGCCATTTATATCATATCAGTATGTATTGTTCAGAGTAGGAAGAGTACTGAAAGGAGCAAGGGAAGACATAGCTTACTTCGTTTGGTTTTGCAGGCTGCAGACTCAGAGATTGAATTGTAGGGGAAAGAAGAAAGAGAGAGAACAGACAAAACCTTCTCCAAAAGAAGTGTTAGGTTGATACACAAGTAATTGCAGTTTTGTGTTGCTAAAATTTGCTTTTGTTATTGAAAGTATTCTTAAATAAATATGGTTATATTGTGTATTATTTTAATGCATATTTCTCACTGTATTTTTTATAATGATTTATAACTTGCCATTTATTTTATATATATTTTAGACTATGGAAATAATGTTAGACAAAAAGCAAATTCAAGCAATTTTTTTAATTGACTTCAAAATGGGTGGTAAAGAAGCAGAGATAACTTACAACATCAACAACTCATTTGACTCAGAAACTGCTAATGAATGTATAGTGCAGTGATGGTTCAAGGTATTTTGCAAAGGAGATGAGAACCTTCAAGATGAGGAATTTATTGGCCAGCCATCACAGGTTGATGATAACCAATTGAGAGCAATCATTCAAGCTGATCCTCTTCCAACTACACAAGAAGTTGCCAAAGAACTCAGCATTGACCATTCTGTGGTCATTCAGCATTTGAAACAAATTGAAAAAGTGACAAAGCTGAATAAGTGGGTTCCTCATGAACTGACCAAAAATTTTTAAAAATTGTTTTGAAGTGTTGTCTTCTCTTATTCTATGCAACAGCAATGAACCATTTCTCAATTGGATTGTGATGTGTGACATATGGAAATAATGTTAGACAAAAAGAAAATTCAAGCAATTTTTTTAATTGACTTCAAAATGGGTGGTAAAGAAGCAGAGATAACTTACAACATCAACAACTCATTTGACTCAGAAACTGCTAATGAATGTATAGTGCAGTGATGGTTCAAGGTATTTTGCAAAGGAGATGAGAACCTTCAAGATGAGGAATTTATTGGCCAGCCATCACAGGTTGATGATAACCAATTGAGAGCAATCATTCAAGCTGATCCTCTTCCAACTACACAAGAAGTTGCCAAAGAACTCAGCATTGACCATTCTGTGGTCATTCAGCATTTGAAACAAATTGAAAAAGTGACAAAGCTGAATAAGTGGGTTCCTCATGAACTGACCAAAAATTTTTAAAAATTGTTTTGAAGTGTTGTCTTCTCTTATTCTATGCAACAGCAATGAACCATTTCTCAATTGGATTGTGATGTGTGACAGAAAGTGGATTTTATACAATAACTGTCTATGACCAGCTTAGTTGTTGGACTAAGAAGAAGCTCCAAAGCACTTCCCAAAGCCAAACTTGCACCAGAATAAGGTTACTGGTGAGGTCTGATCCACTATAGCTTTCTGAATCCTCTTGAAACCATTATTAAATCTAAGAAATATGCTCAGCAAATTGATGAGATGCACCGAAAACTGCAGCTCCTACAGCTGGAATTGGTCAACAAAAAGGGTCCAAATTTCCTTGATGGTGACTGAGCAGATTGCACAACCAAAGCTTCAGAATTGAATGAATTGAGCTATGAAGTTTCACTTCATCTAGTATATTCACCTAACCACTCACCAACTGACTAGCACTGCTTCAAGTATCTTGACAACTTTTTGCAGGGGAAATGCTTCCACAATCACCAGGAGAAACGTTCATGTCTTCAAAGTATGCAGAAGATACTTTCTAAGAGTTCATCGAATCCTGAAGCATGAAATATTATGCCACAGGAATAAACAAACTTACTTCTCATTGGCAAAAATGTGTTGATTGTAATGGTTCCATTGATAAATATTGATTGATAAAGATGTTTGAACCTAGTTATAGTAATTTAAAATTCATGGTCCAGAACCACAATTGCTTTTGCACTTATCTAATAATAAAGTAAAAATCACTACTTGATTTTATCCAAGTACATGTGCTGGCAAAATTAATGCTCTATGTAATTGCACTGAGTGAGATTGCCCAGCATATATACATGACATACAGTCATCTGGCCACCATAAAATCCTACATTATTTTTCTTGCAGGGCCATAGCTTAGAATTCCTTTGTATTTCGTTTGACTTGTTTAATTCACTCTCTCATTGTTTAAGTTCTACTTGAGAATTCTGGACAATTCTGGAGTGATCAGAAAATTAATACTTCCCCTGTGTTAGAAGGAAGGCAGGTATTTGCCTGAAGGGAATTGGCTTGTTTACCAGTCATTGCTGGTTCCTCTTAATGGGATCTCGTTTTATAAACATAAGCTATTCACTGTAGTAGTCCTGTTAAGCCTTTAAATCTTACGATCTAAATTTAACTCTTTAACAATGAGTTGAGTGATGTACTTTTATGAGCCATTATAATTTTTTTTTTTTGGAGAGATTTTTGCTATAGAGCGCGTGCGCTCACCAGACAGACAGACAGAGACATAGAGACAGAAAGCGAAAAATCACCCACAAGGGGGTTGGTCATGCCACAATCCCTTCTCCTCCATTCTCCTCTCGGGATCTTGGGTGTGCATGCACACACACCCAGGGTGAGTTTTAAGCCACCAGGTCCGGGATGCGAACCATGGTCGACTACGTGGGAGTCCAGCGACATAGCCATTATGCTAACTGCTGGTTCCCGAGCCATTATAATTAAGTAGGCAGTAATTTAAAGTACTTTATCACCAGATGATTGATTTCTTGTATTTGATGCTTGCTTATAGGTAAATAATCCATATCCTGGAGCAAGGGAAATGAACAGATCGTTTAGGTTGCACCGACATACATTCAGTTTTAAAGCAGGGTTTCTCAACTGCAGCACAATTGACATTTTAGTCTGGATAATTTTTTGTTGGGTTGGTCTGTCCTGTGCATGGTAGGAGTTCAGCAGCATCCTGGCACTTACCCACTAGATGCCATTAGCACCCTCCCACAGTGGTGACACCCAACAGTGTTTGGTTATCATGTGTCCCCTTGGGGCAGTGTTATACTTAGAGAACCTCTGAAGCCTGGCTGCACTTTAAAATCACCTGGGAAGTTTAGAGGGAGATAAACAGTCAGGTGCCTAGACCTTACCTTCCACACAGATATTTTATTGTTGTGAAGCAGGCCCTGGGCCTTTGTAGTTTATGCTGGTGGTGTGGTGTTTTAGTCATTTGTTTTTCATGTGTTTCTAATGCCCAACCAGGTTTGAGAAGCACCCCTGAGGAAGAGCACACCACAAAGTGACAAGCTAGATAATTTCCGAAGTTCTTTAATATCCGATCTCAAGTCCTTCATGTGTTTCTACACTTTTGTCTCTGTCTTCCTTTTACTTTAGTCTCTAATAATGCTTTAATAAACTAAAGGATTAGATACTTAATTTTATCTAACTATAAATTTAATCATTTGTTTTATGGATTATACCAGAACTTAAAGCCTTCCTAGAGCTGTTCTTGAGGGTTAGATGTATAAATAGTATTACAGGGCTTTTTTTCTGTTAGTTGATCCAATGAATATTTGTGCATACCAGGAACAAAACAGACTTTTTCTTCATGAGACATATATGCCACTGAGAACAATGATTTTCAAATTTGTCTGCTGTTGTGTAGAGATTTTTTTCCATATCTACAGTATCATTTTGTTTTGGAGAAGAGCATTCCTTTGGAAAAACAGTTGCTAAACAAGGGCCTGGAGAAAAGACTTATGGTGTAATAGAGTGTAATTTGCTCTTAGGTCGTGTTACTTCTACTCCTTCAAATCAGGGCAAACACTATAATAATAACTTTTATTTGCTGAGTGCTTTTTGTGTGCAGGCAAGCACCATAACTGAGTGTGGCTATGATTTACATACTATTGGAAGGGGAGACTTAGGGAAGGTTAGGTATCCTACCCAGAATCATGTGACTGGAAATTGACTGATGCAGAATTTGACTGTAGTCTTGAGTTCTGAACTAAGCAATACCACCTCCCACCTAAAAGGGGTTCCATTGCCCTTACTTTAACATTGTTCTTTTCCAGATATATCACCTCCCTAATCCAGGGGGATCTTAGCAAATTGTTAGAATTAAATGGAAGTGATAACCAGAATACACAAGGAACTAAAGAAGCTGTTTGGAAAAAAGATGATCAACTCTATTAAAAGATGGGAGAAGGAGTTGAAAAGATGTCTCTAAAGATGACATACGAATAGCCAAAAGGCATATGAAAAAATGTTCAATATCCCTCATCGTAAGGGAAATGCAGATAAAAACAACAATGAGGTACCACCTAACCCCAGTCAAAATGTCTAATATTAAAAAAACAAAAAATGATAAGTATTGGCGGGGGTGTGGTGAAAGGGGAACTCTTTCACACTGCTGGTGGGAATGTAAATTGGGTCATGCCACTGTGAAGAACAATTTGGAGATTCCTCAAAAATCTACAAATAGAACTACCATATGATCCAGCAATCCCATTCCTTGGTATCTACCCAAAGGACAGAAGAATTCTTCATAGGAAAAGTGCTTGCACATCAATGTTTATTGCGGCACTATTCACAATTGCGACGTCATGGAACCAACCCAAATGTCCCCGTATGGAGGAATGGATTGAAAAACTGTGGCACGTGTACTCCATGGAATGCTACTCAGCCATAAAAACCAACAGAACCCTGGCTTTTGACAGAAAGTGGAAGAATATGGAAGATTTGTTGAGTGAGGCAAGCCAGGCTATGAAGGAGAGACATTGTATGTCCCCACTTAACATATACCGAATGTCTGCACTCTATAACTGAAACTGATTGACTAACGGCTGAACAAACACAAGAGATGGGTGTGCATGTCAGATGAGGTATATGTGGAGGACTGGGCCCTAACGAAGGACATTTGGAGAAGGGATATGGAAGTAGAGAATTAACGGGATGGGGAAGTGTGGTGTTATCAGTTGAAGATATTTTGATTAACGGGACTAGGGAGAAATGTTCACATATTGAAATGCTCACATTGTAAGCTAAACAGTGTGATTGAATGTATATACAAAAATAAATTAATTTAAAAAAAGACTTAAATGGAAGTAACATATAAGAAATTTTCCTGTTGTCATAGTTATAGCTTTGTGACATGGTAATAGTCTTTAAATGATGTTTCTCAAATACTTATTTATTATCAATGTACCAGGATCATCTTCACTTTCATTTTTGCCCTTCAACTTCAATTGGAATTAAATTACTCTCTGACATTTCCTCTTGGTATGTAGTGGATGCCAACCTTATTTCTACTGGGGATCAGAGAAAGAATTATACCCTAAAAAAAGAGATGAATATTTCCCCTTTTCTCCTAAAGTGGTAATACCATTCTAGATAATACTAGTCTAATATTAGTAACTTCTCTAGAGAGAAGTGAATTTATTTCATATAATGATGACTTTTTAGGCACTAAGGCTTAATTCTAGGGCCTTCACTGGTAAGATTGCAGAATGCATCAAGTGGCTCTGCTGTAAGATTTTAGACTGGATAATTAAAGTGTTAATTTACTACTATTAGTCTTAAGAATTATTAGACTATGGAAGTGAGATAACAGTGCTTCATCAAGCAACATTATACCATGAAAGGAATGATATATGACAGACTGTTTGTGTTAAAAGCAACTATAAGACCTATTTCATAGCTCAGAGTTAGTGTGGTGCTCTAGAGAAGCCAGATCTCACATGGCAACCATGGTTTGGATCTTCAACCCAGTCAGGCTGAAACATGCTGAGTACACAGCGATTGTCCAGAATTTAGTAGGCTGGAGGAGAGGGATTGGTGTGTCCAGACCCTGTGAAGGATGCCCTTCTCTTTCTCCATCTTTGTTCCACATGTGCACACATAGGCTCAAACAAAAACAAAACTGATTTTTACATGAAAGCAGAAGTTTAGGTTTTTTATTTGATAGAGTCTTAGAGAGGGAGGGTGTTGCCTTCAAGTTTTCCAGTTCATCAAAGAATATTCCACTCTAGAAAAACAGAGTTGAAATGCATTTGTATTTATTTCTTAAAGTGTTACATATTTTCCAAAATTTACTATAAGTTTTTTCTAAGGAGTTACATTATTTGTAAACATATTTGAATAAAAATATATTTTATTCTGGGACCAGTAGATGGTATAATGGTCGTGTTGCTGGACTCCCATGAAGCCGACTGTGGTTCAAGTTCTGGACCCAGCAGCTTAAAACTCAGACTGGGCACATGTATGTGCATGCCTAAGATCCTGAGAGGAGAGTGGAGACGGGATTGCGGCATGGACACCCCCTCTGGGAGGTGATTTCTCTCTTTCTGTCTCTTTGTCTCTGTCTGTCTCTCCAGCCATCACATGTACCCTATAACAAAAATCTGTCTCTAAAAAAAAAAAAATTATTCTGACATTACCCAAGAATTAAGCACAAACTGGGCCCAGCAGATAGTATAGTGGTTATATTACTGGACTCCTACAGGGCTGAGTGTGGTTTGAGTCCTGGACCCAGTGGCTTGAAAATCATGCCAAGTGTATGTCCATGCATACCTAAGATCCTGAGAGGAGAATGGAGAAGGGATTGTGGCATGGCGATCTCCACTGCCTCAGGGAGGGGGGGCTATGATTTCCCACTTTTCTTCTCACTGTCTCTGTCTTTCCAAATGAGTATATGTACCCTAAGGCAGAAACCTCTTAAAAAAAAAAAAAAGGAATTAAGCACAAACCATAAACATAATTGCTGATGGCAAATTAGTGAAAATTGATATTTTTATTTATTTCCCAGATGTTCGTGCTTATAGTATGTACCAATTAGGTGCAGGGAAGTTTTTTAAAGTTTAGTTTTACCTTCAGGTTAATACTAGCTTTAGTGGATTAATGTATGATTTGAGTAAATAAGATTTTTTTCTTTATTATTATTATTATTATTTAAGTTTTTGTGGTAGGGCACTTATACTCACTAGAGAAAGATGGCTGGGGTTTGGGGCATGAGAAATACCCTCCCACAAGGGGGATGGCCATGCCTCAGCCCCTTCTCCAGTCTCCTGTTGGGATTTTAGGCACCCACAGAAGCACCTGGTTTGATATTCAAGCCACTGTATCTGGAACTTGAACCACAGAGTCAGTCATGTGAGATCCAGTGCCTTAATATCTACGCCATGTGTTGGCACCATTAAAGTTGGTATCCTTTTTTTCTTTTTCTTTTTCTTTTCCTTTTTTTTTTTCCCTTAAGAGAGGTTTTTACTACAGGACGCGTGTGCTTGCCAGAGAGACAGAGAGAGGCAGAAAGCAAGAAATCACCCCCCAAGGGGGATGGCCAAACCACAATCCCTTCTCCTCCATTCTCCTCTTGGGATCTTGGGCTTGCACGCACAAGCACCCAGCGTGAGTTTAAACCACCGGGTCCAGGACTTGAACTGTGGTCGACTACATGGGAGTTCAGCGACATAGCCATTATGCTAACTGCTGGTCCCTAAATATCTTTTTTTAAAGAACAAAATTTTTAAGGTTTATTATTATTACTATTATTTTAATTGTCAGGGAGTGCATGTGCTTGCTAGTGAGAGAGAGAAAAAGCACTCCCCATGGAATGTGGTCACACTGCAATCCCTTTTTCCTTTCTCCATCCTATTGGGATTTTAGACACATGTGTACACGCACCCAGCATGTCTTTCAAACCACCAGGTTTACAATTCAAACTATGTAGGATCTGATTTCCTTAACCACTTGGTCATGGGCTCACCCCTACCCCCAGAATAAAAAGATTTCATTGATAATATAAAATTAGCCAGTTGGCTTTTTAGGCTTTTACAAAATGGAAGTCTAAAGTATTATAAAAGTACAATGAGTTTGTTATTTTTCTGAACCAGGAAGATTACAGTTCTTTGATAATTAAGATGGAGTTTTCTGTTTGTTTTGTTTTTGTTTTTGTTTTTCTTATAGGTTGACAATTGCATTTTTTGCACTCTCTGGGCTGGATATGTTGGATTCCTTAGATGTGGTGAAGAAAGATGATATAATAGAGTGGATTTACTCCCTGCAAGTTCTTCCCACAGAAGACAGTGAGTGAGTTTTTAGCCTTTTATTTTTGTTGTGACTTGGCTTAATAAGCATTAGACTAAAAACCTTAGTTTTTATTCACATACTATTAACTTATTCTGTGTTTCCTGGTAATGCAGCACTCCCACTCTATTCAAATAGAATACTTAACAAGTCTAATTATTAATTTCTTGAAAGAACAATTTAGAGTTGTCTGGGATTAAAAGAAATTCAAAGTGGCAGTACTGAACTGTGTTGTGTATTCCACACTGATAACTGTTATTTGTAGGTGATATTTATGTTCACTTAGTTCTACAACACTCACTCTTTCATTTAGAGTCTTTTTTTGTTGTTGTTGTCTCATCAGTAAAAATAGTCTTTGCCATCAGAAAGTTTCTGTTCAATATTCTGGTCATCTCCTTCTAACGTTTCTTTAGCATTTTTTTTAATGATTTCTTAGCGCTTTTATTTATACTTCAGTTATTTTTATATATTATTATTTAAAACTTAGAGGGCCACCCAGGAGTATAGTAGTTAAGGCAGCTGGATCCCATGTGGCTAAGTAAGCAGTTTAAGTCCAAGACCCAGCAGCTTAGAAAACATGCCAGGCATGTGTGCATGTGTTCGCAAAATTTTGAGAGGAAAATGGAGGATAAGGGATTGTGGTGTGGCACACAGCCTCAAATTTATAAAACAAACAAAAAGAAACTTTAAAATTTTTGTAAGTGTTCAAAATTTATATATTATATACTCAAGTAAATGTATGCAAGTTTTATAAACTCTGTTTTTTACTCTGTTGAGTGTAAAATACTAAACGTAGATGTAACTTAAACATGCTAGAAAGTTTTACCAAGCTAATAAACTAGTAAATCATGCAGTTTTTATCAGTGGTTATCACTTATCCATCTTAATAAGAATCAGAATTTTATAAATAAATACATATGGTTCATTAGTTGGAGTGATCATATATAAATCTCACCCAATGAACTTTGGAGAAGTAATAAGCTAAAACATTATTTAGAAAGAAAGAGGCTTATCAACAGATTATCTTAGACATAGTTTGTGGTTTACTTGGTTGTTAAAGTTTATAGTGGTTATTTTTTATGTGATAAGTTACACAATGTGGTCCTCATTTTTTGGAATCTAAGCTGTGACTGAGGCCAGATCACAGTTCCAATAACATAAAATAGAAGTAACATGATTTTCCCTTTTGCCAAGATTTTTTTTTTAAAATAATTTAAGTGAAACTATGGGTTTTACTTGTTTTTGTTTTTTATTTAGTTAAATATTAGATCAGATATAAGGTAGTATTACCAATTCTGTGTGCGTGTGTATTTTTTAACTTAAATTTTATGACCTGGTTTAGTTGTATACTGCAGTTACTTAAATGTATCTTACAGAGTATAAATACAAAATTATACACCCTGTCACACATAGAAAAGCTGTTTAAGATTTTACCAGAATATATTTTGATGTTATCTTTATTAAAAGTAAAATACTGATTTGTTCGATTTTGTGGTATTAGAGTATGCATTGCTCAGAAAAAAACAGGATACCGCATGGCATCTGCAGTTTGAATCTCCACTGTGATCAGATTAAACATGCTGGGCATGCACGCTAGTGCCTAAGATCAGGAAGACTGAAGGACTGGAGTATAGGGATTGCTACATGGCCAGATTCTGTATAGGCTGCTTTTCTCTTTCTCATTCTCTCCTGGCTTTGTCAGGAATGATGAAAAAAAATTTGCTGATACTTACTTTTCTGAAATAAAATAGTCATTGTTTCCATAGAAGAGTCTCTACCATAACATTTTAGTAAGAGAACGCACACTATAGGTTAGTTTCCAGAACAGTTGTCACTTACTATGCTATCTGCTTTCTGTGTTTTCTTATATTTTCCCCTACTTTTAAGGACTATTTGGTGGCTCCATGATTGAACTGTTTTTGGTATGTTCTTTAGTAGGTGTTTACTTCTACCTATCATTAGTATAATTAGTTTTTTATAGCACTTTAATATCCATATTCTTTGGATGGCGTAAGACTACCACATAGTTGACTGTGATGTGAGTCCTGGTTTTGGCAGCTTAAAACTCATTCTGGGCTTGTGTGTGCATGTGCCCAAAACCCCAAGAGAAGAATAGAGAAGAAGGGATTGCAGTGTGCCCATTCCCCCGGGGGGGTGATTTCTAGCTTTCTATCTCTCTATCTCTCGGTCTGTCTCTCGAGTGAGTACACATGCCTTATAGCAAAAATCTTTCTTAAAAATAAATATATATACGTATTTTTTTCTAAAGGCTGAATATATTCATTATTTAATCTTTTACTATGAGAGATTAGCTATTATCTGAAAGTTCCATATTATCTAATAATTTTTTTTGTTATATCTATCAGAATGACTCAAAATGAAAAAGGTAAAAAATAAAAAGTATTGAGAAGAATGCAGGCTCTGTAGATCGCTGAGCACTAGTTTTGGCAACACTCCTTGAATCAAAGGTGTGCAGTAGGCTGCAACCAGGCCTGTGCTGGAACCATATTTTGAATCAGTATGTCAATGATGTCACTGTTTGGAGCCCTGAGGGCAGGATTCATCAAATTGAATATGCTATGGAAGCTGTTAAACAGGGTTCAGCCACAGTTGGTCTGAAATCAAAGACCCATGCAGTGTTGATTGCACTGAAGAGAGCACAGTCAGAGCTTGCAGCTCATCAGTAAAAAATTCTCCAGGTTGACAACTATATTGTTATCTCAATTGCGGGGCTTTCTACAGATGCTAGACTGTTAGGTAATTTTATGCGCCAAGAGTGTTTGGATTCCAAATTCGTTTCTGATAGACCACTTCCTCTGTCTCGGCCTGTGTCTCTAATTGGAAGCAAAACCCAGATATCAACACAACAATATGGCCGGAGACTGTATGGTGTTGGGCTGCTCATTGCTGGTTAATGATGATATGGGCCCTCACATTTTCCAAACTCGTCCATTGGCCAACTATTTTGACTACAGAGCTATGTCTATTGGAGCTTGTTCTCAGTCAGCTTGTACTTACTTGGAGAGACATATGTCTGAGTTTATAGACTGTAATTTGCATGAACTGGTTAAACATGGTCTGTATGCCTTAAGAGAGGCTCTTCCTGCAGAGCAGGACCTAACTACAAAGAATGTTTCCATTGGAATTATCAATAAAGATTTGAAGTTTACGATCTATGATGATGATGTGTCACTGTTCCTGGAGGGCCTTGAAGAAAGATCACAGAGAAAGGCACAGCCTGCACAGCCTGCTGATGAACCTGCATCATGAAAGACTAATGAACCAATAGAACATTGAGTGATAAACCTGTCTACATATATATTCTCAAGCATGTAAGAAATCAGGAACCTATGATTACAGTGATAATGATAGTAATCTATACTTCGAACCAAAAGATACAGAGTGCTAGAATAGTATGTTGTAGGGATCAGTTAAGATGTGGGTTTTTTTCCAAGCAGCCTCACCACGGAGATATAATGGAGAGCATTTTTCTTTGAAAGGATCTATATAGTCATTTTCTAGAAAGCATAGCTATGTGTACTAATGTTTTTATGTGAAGAAAATAGTGTCTTTGCAATTTTAAAGACTACTGTGAAATAAAAATGTTTCACCTCTGATAAAAAAAAATAAAAGAATGCAGTAAATCGTAACTTTGGTACACTGCTGAAGAAGTTTTACAAGTGCTTTGGGAAACTATTTGGCAATATTTATTAAAGCTGAGGGCCAAACTTGTCTGAGGATGGTGTAGAACTTCAGATGGCTGGATGCAGCATGGCCAACTACACTGTTTGTTTGTTTGTTTGTTTGTTTTTCTTTTTTTTGGAGAGGTTTTTGCTATAGGGCGTGTGCACTTGCCAGACAGAGAGAGACAGAAAGTGAGAAATCACCTCCCGGGGGGATGGCCACGCCGCAATCCCTTCTCCTCTATCCTCCTCTCGGGATCTTGAGCACGCACTCACACGCGCCTGGCGTGAGTTTTAAGCCACCGGATCCAGGACGTGAACCCCAGTCGAATACGTGGGAATCCAGCGACATAGCCATTACGCTAACTGCTGGTCCCCCAACTACACAGTTTTAAAAATATACAGGGTGTGTGTGCATGCATGTCCAAAATCCTGAGAAGAGAAATAAAGGAGAAGAGATTATAGTTTGATCATCCCCCTCAGTGGTGCTTTTATGTTTCCCTCTTTCTCTCTCTGGTAAGTACACATGTGCACACATGCCCAAAATCCTGAGAGGAAAATGAAAGAGAAAGGATTGTAGTGGGGGAGCACTGCAGTCCCTGAAGGGAACACATACCCCTTTAGAAAATAAAATTTTCTACAGAATTTCATGCCTAAAGTCAGCATGTGTTCACAGTTAGGTAAATGTCAGCTGAATTTGCTATTGAAAGTATTTAGATTAAGATATTATGTGAATCAATGAAATGAGGGAAAAAATAAAAAAGGAATGGGAATCAACTGCAGATACCAGAGACAGTGTAGGAGGAGGTTAGGAAATGGCAGAAGGTGAGAAATTAGGGGGGATCACACACAAGAAACAAGAAATGGAGAAGAAGCCGGGCCTTCAGCAGAAGGTTCCACATGGCGCCAGCAAACTAGATTTCTCAGGGAATGAAGATTTTCCACTGATAATTCAGCCTCCAAAAAACGAGCTAGCAGCAGAAGAAGCCAGGTCTTCAGCAGAAGGTTCCATATGGCGCCAGCGAACTAGATTTTTCAGGGAATAAAGATTTTCTACTGATAATTCAACCTCCAACAAACGAGCTAGCGGGTTAAAACATTCCCCAATATCTACTGAATCTGCTGCACCAGCCATCACAACAGAACGGCAAAGATTCTAGATCACCTCTGCTTGCTCCTGAACATTTTGACTGAACATCAAGAATTTGAAAGAAACACACCATCATCCATCAGATGACAAGAAATCACCGCTGGATCACGAGAAATATGGGAAAACGAGAAAATACCTCTCCTCCAAGGGAAAAGAATGACTCTTCTTCATCCACAAGCAGTTCGGTGAAAATCATGGAAATGTCGGATAAGGAATTTAGAGCATTCATAATGTTGAAGCTAACAGAGATGGAAGAGAAGAGAGATAATAAACTGCTAAAGA